>NC_037672.1:86917382-87217382 GCF_003255815.1 Theropithecus gelada | reverse complement strand
CGCCAAGGAAGACGATCATACTCAACACGATTCTGTTTTTCTTGGCAGGCTCTTCTCAACCATCTGTGAGTCCAGGGGAACCGTCTCCACCATCCATCCATCCAGCAAAATCAGAGTTAATAGTCCGCGTGGGCAACGAGATTAGGCTGTTGTGCATTGATCCAGGCTTTGTCAAATGGACTTTTGAGATCCTGGATGAAACGAATGAGAATAAGCAGAATGAATGGATCACAGAAAAGGCAGAGGCCACCAACACCGGCAAATACACGTGCACCAACAAACATGGCTTAAGCAGTTCCATTTATGTGTTTGTTAGAGGTAAATGCTTGGCTTTCTGCGATGCTGTGCTTTCGAGAATTTAATATCCTGCTCTTAATTTTGGATGACATATGGATCACTGAGCCATAGATAAAATATTTCTGGCTGGGTCTAGGAAGCCTAAAACACATGTTTCTTTACTGTTCTCCCCCATCTTTTGATATGATACATAGTGGCTTTGGGTATGACCCCAGCTGGAGGACTGCAGGACTGTGATACTTTTCCTAATGAGATTACAGTAGGTTTAGCCCATTTGTGCTGGTGCTTTGAGTAAACCTTGAGAATCAATTAGGCCCTTTGGGAGAGCTGCATTTTAATGCCTTGAGATACTAGATACTCCCACTTAGTGAAAACACTTCAGGGAACCAAAGGCCTCTCAAGGCCTAACCAGACCGACACTTCAAAAGATGTGGCCCACTCTTAAGGAGTAAATTTCAGAAAAATAACTTGGTCAGCTAAACATCCCATGTCTGTCATGGGTTCTTTGTAGAGTTATCCATAGAAAACATTGTGACCTCTTATAAACAAAAGAAAAATAAATATGGTAGTTGGAGTTCTATGCCTCATTTCCTATGACAAGTTCAGTGATTTGCCTATGATTTTAATAGGCTTGTCAAGAATAGGCATGCTGGGCAGCAGTGTATCTTGTAGTTGATGTAAAAACTGATCCACTGACAGTTTATGGGGCATATCCAAGTGACGGGAGGAGAAATAGAGTCCTGTTTTCTAGTTCTCAGTGTCCCTAGACTGGGGCTGTCTTTGAAACAGGCCAGAGTGAGAGGCCTTATCCATGGTATTATGAATGAATAATGGATACTTTTATTCTAGATTGGAGATCGTAGGTGCCTCCTGAGTTCAGTTCCTTACTACAGTATTTGGATAAGATGATCCATTCTGTCTTGTCTTCCTTACATAATTGTTAGGGAGCCCGGATGGTACAAATTCTAACATGCTCCATCAGGAGTGAATAAAGCTGACTCTAAAGCTTGACTGTGCCTCTCCGCTTTATCAGTTGTTCTTTCCTAAGTAGGTAGCTGCAAAGAGATATACCCTGGTAAATCACCACTTCGCCTCAGGGCATGCTTCTGTAATTGCTGAGCTAACCCATGTGCTGTCCTTTACATTCAGGAAGGCATTCTGCAGTTTCCAGGTGGTGATGAAGTAGCATGACAGTTGAGTAAATGAGGAAAACTGTTGAATTAGTTAAATCACTCTAACAGGGCTCACAGACTTTCTTCATAGGGAAAGTCATCTTCTGTGTCTTGGAACTATCCTTAATTATAACAAATGTAAGATGTTTGAATACTTAAGTAATCTGTGTTAAGGCAATGAAGGAAGGTGGAGCATCGTTGTAGGAGCTAGACTCAAGTGACCTACAAAGAGTAGAAAGAACAGTAACCAGCTATGGCCTGGGACCATACATAGTTCAACCATCATGAAGTCATTTATTTGCAGAATAAATTAGTAAGCCTGGGAGATGCGTAATTTATCTTGGAAAACTTTTTTTCAAAATTGGTCAAGGTTAAGGATAAAACACAAACCTATTTCAATGACGTCAAGTTCATGTTTGTGAAACACCTGATTTTCAGATGGAAAGGACAGTTTAAAAACAGATTTTAAATGTAATCTGTGGGCCTAAACATGTATCTGTATTATCATTACACTGTAGAGGGTGGCAGCATATTGTGTATACGGAATTAGGTTTGTCTGGCTTCTGTGAGGCCCCAGTCAGCCTGAGCCACTCCCAGTCTGTGCCTGGTGTCCTGTCATAAAGACTGATAGTGTTCACTTTCACTCACAAGCGTCCTGGCGGGCTACGGTATTTGTCACAGCATTCCTGAAACTCACAAGCTCACCTTGTGCATTTGAAATAATTTGATTTCCAGAAGTTACATTTGCATGTTTCTTCAGAGGAATATGAATCGAGTGAGGCTCACCTATCATGGGTACTAGGTGGCCTGGTGAGAGTTTTCTGGATTCTCTTTAGAATCCGAAAGACTCTGGAGACGGGAAACCCTGGAAAGGGCCGTGCACCGAGGGGTTAGAAGGAGGAAGCCTTTCCTGCTCTCACTAGGAATGATCACACTGGCTTCTTGGCGGATGATCCCTGGAGTTGTAATAAAGTTTTCCCAAAGTTTTAAGAGCTCAAAACTTTTCCCAAAGTTTTAAGAGCTCTCTGTTGGACCTGGGTTTGAGTTCCAATCAGCCATTTCCAGGTCATGTCACTTTAGGAGGGTTGCTTTTATGACGGTGCAGTTTCATCTATGAAATGGCAATAATGATAGTGCTGATCACGGGAGGGGCAATTTGAAGATTAAATGAGATTAAGTGTAATGGTGTCCAAGCTTAGTGTGTGATACATGGAAAGCGTTTAATAAATGTTAATTCTCAATAGTACTAGATGGATAAATTTTGCTTTTGTTTACACAGAAAAAAGCAGCCATTTGCACCACTAGTCATGAAAGGCAACATATTAGATCTTTTACAAAGTGTTTTCAGTGTCTGTGACCAGCCATTCCAACTACTAATTTTGGATATGCGCTTCTACAGATCCTGCCAAGCTTTTCCTTGTTGACCGCTCCTTGTATGGGAAAGAAGACAATGACACACTGGTCCGCTGTCCTCTCACAGACCCAGAAGTGACCAGTTATTCCCTCAAGGGGTGCCAGGGGAAGCCTCTTCCCAAGGACTTGAGGTTTGTTCCTGACCCCAAGGCTGGCATCATGATCAAAAGTGTGAAACGCGCCTACCATCGGCTCTGTCTGCATTGTTCCGCGGACCAGGAGGGCAAGTCAGTGCTGTCGGACAAATTCATCCTGAAAGTGAGGCCAGGTACTGGCTGTTTCTTATCTGCTTCTGGGAGTTGAGAACTCACTCATCTAAAGAAGACTTCTCTTTTCGTTGGTCCACCTTAGTGTAGTCAGTCAGGGAGCTGGCTCTTCATAGTTCCCCCAGCTTCAAAAAATGTCATCTGCTTTTGAGTTTGTTTATTTCATGGTCCTGACCCTGTGTGGCGGTTCCACAACTGCCTCTCATAGAGGCGAATGTATCTGCCATCGATTGGCATTTAGACTGGACTGACTTAAGTCAGCCCAAAGTTTCATAACTGCATCAAGTATTCCTTCCAAGAGAAACCCATTGGGCAGCTTCAGTTGTGTTGGTTGAAAAGATTAGCATGCAGATGATTCATTCTTTGATTTACTATTGACATGTGAATTGGCTTTCCCTTCAGCTGATCAATTGCAATGCATTCTCAAACTGTTTGAGATCTGAGAAGGAAAATTCCAGTTGACTGTGGAACTAGTTATTGTTGTGCCATTATGTAGAATATTTCGTTAGCTGGAAGATAATCTAGGTTTTAAATCTCAGGGATCATCTAATTCAACACCAGCTGACATTCAGCTATTGAGTACAGTTTTTACTAAGGCTTTTGAAAAAGTATACTTATTGAAATTAGGGAAAATTTGATTATTTAAAGCCTGGGATTTCCAGAAGTGAGCAGGGTAGGATTTGCATGAGAAAGATGCCTGTTTGCTTGAAAGAATATAAGTAGTCGTTGGTCACATCCTCATGACACCATCAAGGTTGTCTGAAGTAAAGATTAAAGCAGCTTCCCTATGCTAGGGCTTCTCTTGGTTTTGAAAAAGCATTTTCCAGAAGCATTATAATCTCACAGTGGGCATTTCTGTTATTTTCACTCAACGTACTTGAAGGAGGCATGATTTAATTGCTGATACCTTCAGATATGCAAGTTGTACAGATAGGTTAGCACCATGCTTTGTATTTTATTTAAAAGATGACAAAGTAAGCTGTACACATTTGAGGAGAAATGGTAAATCAAAATTTCATGCTATAATACAACAAATTATTTGAGGGGCCACATTTCTTTTCATTCTAGCCTTCAAAGCTGTGCCTGTTGTGTCTGTTTCCAAAGCAAGCTATCTTCTTAGGGAAGGGGAAGAATTCACAGTGACATGCACAATAAAAGATGTGTCTAGTTCTGTGTACTCAACGTGGAAAAGAGAAAACAGTCAGGTGAGTGAATTGCTTCATTCTTCTCAACATATTGTTCTGTCTCTGTGGGAGATGATAAGGTTTCTCTTTAAGAAAGGTCTGTCCTGGAACTACCTCGATTAGTGTAGTGGATTGTCTGGGAGAGAGTTGGGATTGCATATTTCCCCCTTTCATACCTCCACATGGAGATATATACATTTATTATTAGTAACAAATTAATTTTATACATTTATTTTGAGAAACTTGAGGGAACTTCAGATTCATGTTATTACTTCATGCTGTTTCTTTGAAAAACTCTGTTAGGGACTTAAAAAACATGGTTAACTTCATGAATACTTTGATTTAAACTATTTTGATACTGTTTAGGCCAGGCTATTTAAAATATTGAAAAGCGTTGCCACTTCCATACTTAAAAAGAATAGACAGTCTCAGATATTCACCAGAAAACTGTATTTTCTTTCTCTTCCTCTTCCTCCTCCTGCCCCATATTCAACATCGGCAATTTTATACCTGTTTAAAAAACTCTTTGCTAAACAAATAACCATGGTGATTACCATAATGCAAAGACATTGTGATAATATTCATGTAGACCTGTGATGGATGATATCTTGCTAAATGAAGCCTGCCATTGACTGGAAGAATGGATTGTACTGTAGACTATTCTTTCAAACCAATGACTCAGAGAAACATTTTAGTTTTTGTATCATATAATGTAATAAAAACAATAGCTTAGGTATGGATTTTTGGCTAACCTTACAGAATACAATCCCATATTAATTGGCTTTCTATAATCCTTGATTTCAGATGAGAGAACAATTTAGACTGGGTGTGCATTTGAGCCTCTGTATAACTTGAACATTACCCTTTTTTGAGATGAGAAATTAAATTGCCCCAGGCAGTTTTGTTCTGAACCATTTTTCCCAGGAGCCCTGCATGCCATTCCCAATTAATCCACTGGTGTTGGTAGATAAGACTTCAGTGTTAGGAGCTCTTTGGGGAAATCCCAGTGTGCACCTCCAAGGGTTAAGGAAAACCAAATCACGTGCAAACAATATGTAATGTGTGACTTGCAGATGGGGCTCATGGCTGTCTGCCAAGTTTCATCCATGAATCTTTTATTGATATCTTTTGGCTTAATTTGGAATACTATTAGCACTATCAAATTATTCAAAAATCCATAATATTTTATTCTGACCCTTTGGAATAAGTTTAACTCACAATGTAATTTAGGGTAAAATGACTTTTTAGCATTGTTGCCATTGTTTGTTTCAGCGCAGGGGAATCTTGGAGTTTGTTCAATACTGTTAATCTTGGTTGGTTAGCTTTCTTAATGCCTCTAAACCCTCGCATTTTTACTTACTTATAATCAGAATCTTTGACAGTATCCTAAGTTATGGGCTTTGGGTTTGGATGTTCAGGCTGCATCTCTTGTGACTGCACTATTCCTTTGGGCGCTGACAAGTTCAGTGTTCCTGTTTGAGTTCTGCTGTGGACTCTTGGGCTCTTGAAAGAACTAGAAGGAAGATACCTTAAATCGAGACTTTAGTATGTTATCTGTCCATTGTCACTCTGCCTTTGTAGAGAAGTCTGTAAAACTATGAACTGGGAAAAGCCAGTTTGAAAATGTTGCTTCACCTTGCTTTTACATCTTCTTGACAATTGATCTTATGCTGTGAAATGGTACATTTCTGCCAGTTATTAGAAGACTCTCTTAGAAGGGGGTAGTAGGAAATCTACAAAGTGTTACACACTGGAAAAGTCTTTAAAGATAGTTTTGTTCCCAAATACCCTTTTAGAAACAAAAGTCAAGCCTAGTGATGCTCTTGACTTACCTAAGATCTCACAATTAGTTAACAGCAAAGCAGGTTTCTGTTCTTTTTAAAAAGTTTGAAACATTCAGCTTCAGCAGTCAACTTTTATGTGTGGTTACTTCAATGTAAAAATATTTGTACAACCATAATAACATTAAAAAATAGGTATAATCCCACCATCATAGATAGCAATGCTGTGTAATAGAAATATATGAACCTTATATGTAATTTTAAATTTTCTAGTAGGCACATTACCAAAAAAAAGGTAAAATTGATTTTAATAATATATTTTATTTGACCCAGTGTGTCCAAAATATTATTCCATAATGTAATGAACATAAAAATTATTAATGAGATGTTTTACATTTTTTTTAATACTAAGGCTTCAACATCCAGGACATATTTTATATTTACAGCACAACTTACTTTGGACTACCAGATTTCAACTGCTCAGTAGTCCCAAGTGTCTAGTCCTTATAAACGCTATATAGTCTGCATTTTTTCATATTTTTTTATCTTTTCCCCTATGCATATATATTATCACATGATTGCAATTTTAAGGTACATTCAATTTGTGCTTTTTAAATAGGTAAACACCTCTCTTACAGTCATAATGCTATACTTGATATACATTTAGGTCGTTTCTGAGTTTTTACCACAACCAACATGTTGGAGCTTTTATTTTCTGTTGTGCAATTTCCTCAAGTTAAATTTGCTGGAGTTGATCAGAGGGTATGAACATCCTGGCACGCTCCTTTCCAGAAGGATTTTTCTGATTTATAATACTGTCAGATGCTTTATTAGGTTTACCAAAGCCTCGCCAAGGAATCACTCTTGGTCTCATTCCATGTCAATATTAACTCCTTTTACTTTACTTAGTTGTTTTTTTTTTTTTTTTTCTCATTGTGATAGGAGTGTGTGTACATTACAGAAAATTTGGAAGATGCAGAAAGCTATATTTGACTTTCTTTAATCTTTTCAGAAAGCTGTTGTAGCTTATGTTATGGTTTCCCCCATGACTTTTTAAATACGAGAAATCTCTCCATGTCTCGTCTGCAGACAAATAATGAGTGAGATGGTGTTATCACAAGGGTAAATGCACAACCTTTTCTTTTCAGCTCATGCTCAAATAATTTGGGCCTTGTTCTTAGATGTCTGTTATACCTTGAAACTCCCATCAGTGGTTCACAAGATTCTGCTGGGTGAGAACTGCAGGATGAGTTTCCAAGCTAGTTGTTAATATTGTGATTCTGTTTTCATTCTTGCAAATAATAAATTTTAACAAAATAGAACATTATTGTTATTAGCAGTGTGTTTGCTCTCAGTTGTTGGGACATAGAGTAGAAAAAGATATAACAGGACATGACAAAAATATGTTGACTCATATTACAAAATATCAGTATCCCATAATATTTCATATATAGCAACTTTTAAAATTTAACATTGCATAGAATTTGGAATTATACATACTAGGGTTAAGAAATGAATTTTCATTTTTTTCCCAATCATTAATAATGACTGTCTTTCAATATAATCCTGTAATATGAAGTGTTCCAATGACAGACTTGTCATGACGCTTTATTATTCTTACTTAAGTAGTGTATAATGAAAGCTAATATGGAGAAGTTAATTGCTGCTATTTTTAATTTATCTAGGAAAGATTCTGAATATAAATTATATGGTAATCTTTATTTTTTTTTCTCCTTTTCTGAAACCAGCAGACTAAACTACAGGAGAAATATAATAGCTGGCATCACGGTGACTTCAATTATGAACGTCAGGCAACGTTGACTATCAGTTCAGCGAGAGTTAATGATTCTGGAGTGTTCATGTGTTATGCCAATAATACTTTTGGATCAGCAAATGTCACAACAACCTTGGAAGTAGTAGGTAAATACCTCTATGGGAATGTTTAAATTACTGGCAGTAGTGAAAGAAGAAATTACTAGATAGTTTCCTTTTTATGTAAATGGAATGTTGAACAGATTCTTAGAATTTTGTTATCACTGAATGAATGAATGAAAATTATTGTAGCCTCTTGCAATGAAAGCACAAAACCAAATTCTACCAGTTTATTGGAGGAAAGTGGAAAGCTGTTACTAAAATTGTTCAAACCTATTATTCTCTGTGCACCCCACCCTCCTTTCCCCACCAAACAAACAAAAGTTGAGGTTTTTCAAAAAAGCTAGTGCTCGCTGAATGACTTGAGTTTGGAAACGGATGTAGAATTTATCAAGGATCACAAATGCTTAGAGCCTGAAGTATTTCTCTGAAACTTTTGGTAGGGGCTCTGCCCCTTGATTTATTGTTTTGCCACTCATCAGCTCTAGTTCCTTGTAGTAAGGACTGAATTGGACTATTCCTCCCTAGAATGCCCTACCTCCTTATCTCACCTGTTCTCTAAGCATAAAGGTAATAGCATAAACCTTCAGGAAGGAGTGACATTGGGACACAGGTCATTGGTTCTACAAAGCATAAACTACAACATGGTAATCTGTCCCCGGGCCCCATCATATCTGGTATGCACAATTGGTTTAGCCTTATCTTCTCTACTCTAGAAATTTCACTAAATATTTATTTTCTAGTTAAAGAGAGCAGAGCATAGTCAGTTTCTTCATGCTTTTGATTTACTGAGATTAATAAGTATTTTTAAATTACTTTGTTTACAATTTTTTTTCCTTTTGAGTATTGTTTGAATTTAATCCATTTTTCTGTCTTTTTAGTACAGCCATGTTCCTAGTGCTTGACTTTCATTAAATGCTTCTAGGGTGGCAAAATTCTTTATCAAAAACAATAATAAAGTGATGCAGTATTTGTTTTCATCTCTTTCCTCGCCTCACCAAATTTCTTCAATAATTTATGTGGCAGTATTAAAGCTTTATGATTATCCCACAATAATCTCGTAAAATTTTGGCATTTCTGCCCATGTTATAATGGACAGTTTCTCCCTAGACTGAACATGGAAAAGATACTTTACTTGCAATTATAGTCAGCACACAGAAAGTGTACTACTTTGTTCCTAAACATGATTGTGAACCATTTATTAATTTGAATAGAAGGCTATGCTTTTAAAATATTAAACTCCATAAGCACTAATTTGCTAAGTTGATTAGGGAGCATGTTGATATATCAGCTTCAGCTCCAGAAAGCAATTAGTAAGGATGTTTTGAGAACATTGTTGTATGTAATCGGATTTTTAAAATCCATTCATCACTTTCCAAGAATTATCACTGTATGACTGGAAGGACTTGTGGCTGTGAAACCTGAATCTGGTTTTGTATTGTTTTGAGAATGGGTTGGGGTGGAACAGGAACAGGAGGAGACAAAGAGAAAAGTAATTTTTTAGTGGCTAGGAGGAGGATTTGGATCCATCATGGAGTGATGAAGAGAACAAGGCTTTGGGATCACTCTTTTTTTAAGAAATAATTGTTTTAATTATATATTTTTAAGATACACAACATGATGTTATGGGGTACATATAGATAGTAAAAAGATTACTGTAGTGAAGCAAATTAACATATTCATCATCTCACAAAGTTACCCTTTCTTTGTTTTTGGTTTTGTGATAAGAGCTGTTAACATTTTACCTGGTTTTGAATTGGGGGCTCTGCCTGTAATCCCAGCACTTTGAGAGGCTGAGGCGGGCAGATCTCTTGAGCCCAGGAGTTTGAAACCAGCCTGGGCAACATGGGATTTCTACCAAAAATACAAAACCCAAATTTCAATGGGTTACAAACCCCATTTCTACCAAAAATACAAAAATTAGCCAGGCGTGGTGACACATGCCTGAGTTGCAGCTACTTGGGAGGCTGAGGCAGGAGGATTGCTTGAACTCAGGAGGTCGAGGCTTTAGTGAGCTGTGATTGTGCCACTGTGCTCCGGCCTGGGCAACAGAGGGATACCCTGTTTCAAACAAAACAAAACAAAAAAACAAAAGACTAAGTGTCACAATTATTAAGTAAAAGGTATGCTAAAGTACTTAAAGCAGTTCTTAGGACATAGTAAGCACATAAATGGTGGCCACAAAGATAATGTTAGCAATTACTTTATTGCTTTCTTTTTCAAGATCTTTTTAATATTATTATATAACCTTTTCTAAGGACTCCATTACTTATTTAACTAGTTCTCTGTTTTGCCAGTTTAAAAATTATAATAGTGTATGATAGTGTAAATAGCACTTTTTTTTTTTTTTTGGCCTATAGCTATCTATCTCATTTTAGGAAGAGTTCTCATATGGAAATTACAAGATTTAATCAAGGAATAGATAATTTTAAAAAATCTATATTGCTAAATGCTTCCTAAAAGAATTGTGCCAATTTACAGTGTGTAATTCAGCATGCTACTTTTACCACACTGGCAAAATTATTGAGTTTAGTTAAAATTAGTTTTGCTATTTTTAATAAGTGAAAAGTGATGTCTTATTTTAATTACTAGTTTAGCTAAACATTTTTTCTACATTTTATTCTCCTCTTTTTCCTGTTACATTATTTTACTATATAGACATTTAAAAATATTTATAGATTTAAATTTGTCTTTTATGATGTTTTTCTTCTGTTGCTTCTAAAATGCCTAGAAAACTGCCCCCTCTGTAGAAGTTTCATAGGAGTCAATTCTGTTATTTAGTTAAAAATATCATTTTATTGTTAAAATGCTCTTTGATTTATCTGTGATATATGGTAAGAAGACCTAAGGTTATTTTTCTTCAAATACTAAAGAACATTCTTTGAACATTTTTATTAAACATTAGGGGTCCCTTTTTTCCCCTTGATTTATGATACCTTATCACATATACAATTATGTTGGGTCTGTGTATGAACTCTCTATTTATTCCAAATATTTTTTAACCTAATAAACATCAAGACTAGTAGATTTAGAAGACTTTTAAGATGGTAACAATCTTTAAGAGGATTGCTTAAGAGACGGAGATGGGAGAATCAGTATTTCAAATGTGTATCCTTTCTCACTTGTGACAGTGATTCTACAAGAGCAGAATAAAATGGAAAACGGCTAGTTAAAATGCTCTTACTGCCAATTAATACTGGAAATCAATCAATTATCTTTATAATTCCAAGGTGAGGTTCTGTTTTTTTGTCCAGTAGTTGTAGGTAATGGTTTCTTTCTGTCTTATTTCATTCTAATTAGATAAAGGATTCATTAATATCTTCCCCATGATAAACACTACACTATTTGTAAACGATGGAGAAAATGTAGATTTGATTGTTGAATATGAGGCATTCCCCAAACCTGAACACCAGCAGTGGATCTATATGAACAGAACCTTCACTGATAAATGGGAAGATTATCCCAAGTCTGAGAATGAAAGTAATATCAGGTAAGAAACAGACCTTGCCCTAGGGGATTACACATTACCCCCTTTTCCACTGGGCTTATCAGATTATTTCTGTAACCCGTAAATCCACAAGAAGATACCTGGTAAAGAAGAAATTCTGGGGCTGCTTCCTGTGTCCTCATCCTAGTATTCCATTTTGTTGTGTGTTTAGAGCATACACATGTGTGCACACACACACACACCTGTGGGCCTCAGTTTTCTCACTTGTAAAATGGAAGACAGTTTTCTAGAGATCTGAGCTTAGCTCAAAGCAGTAACTGGCATGTACTCGGGATACAGCAAGTCTCTTCAGAGAAAAAGGGAAGTTAATACTTATAATTGTTTCTTAAAGCTCTAAGAAAACTAAGAGCCAAATAGCTTCGCTTCAGGCAATGAACCCGTGTTCTTTTACATTAGACCTCTCATTTGATCCTCAAAACATTATAGTAAAAATAGTAGCAATAGTAATACTTCAGGTAAGACATAAGTGCTTTTTTCTGAAGCATGGTTCTAAGTACTTTACATATATTCACCCACTGACCTGAAGCCTCACAGACATTGTGAGTAGGCATTCTTATTTCCCACCATTTTTATAGAAGAGGAGACAGAGGTACAGAGGGGTGAGGTAATTTGACCAAGACGGAATGGCTAATAAGGGCTAAGTACCTGGATAGGGTTTTGCTCTCTTTTTCCAGTCAGGACTGTTGACTGTTGGAAAAATATGGGTGAGAGATGATAGCGTCCCGGGCCAAGGGCTAAAGGTTGGAGGGAAGAGGATAGATTTGGGAGGTCTCCGGGTGATTGAGAGGGCAGGAGAGGCAGGGAGGAGTTGAAGATGGCTTTAGGTTGGGTGGTGAGAGACCATCCCATTCAAGGAGAGGAGGAGGAGGCAGAGGGGCAAATTTCTGAGGAAAGACAGTGACTTCAGTTTGCGGTTTGTTGGATTTCAGATTGATAGTGGGATCTTGAGTGGGATTGTTCATGTAGGAAGTATATTAGGTCAAACGCCCTAGAAGCAGAGCCTGAGACAGGGATTCTGAGACAAGTGACTTATGCAGGGAGAGAGAGACTGACCAGGGAGTAGGGGAGGAGGGGTGGGGGGGAAGGGAGGCAAATAAGGATGTGGCTCAGATGACCCCAAACCTCAGTCTTATCCAGGAGCTGAGCGGGGCTTTTGCACCTCTCTGGCTGTCAGTCACTTACTGGCTGTAGACCTGGCTGTACAGTCAGCTTCTTCCAAGGACCGCGCAAGGGCAATCCTTGGGAGAAAGCTGCAGTCAAGGGTTTGGGGCCGTGAAAGTAGCTCTGTAGAGGAGACATGGTACAGAGAACCCCGCACTGGAGGTAAAGATGTGAAGCCTGTGGGCCAGCAGCGAGCAGCTCAGTGTGAGAGAGTGGGCTGCCCAGGGAGCTCGCACAGTGTGAGAATCGGAACACCGCCTATGGCAAGTTGGTGTTGTGGCCCATGTGGATCGTGTGTGTCATGGGCTGCCCAGGGTGACACATGTACATCAGAGCCCCTGCCAGTAACCCTGGCAGGATGGTAGGGTGCTCAGTGTACACAGCCCTGTATGGCAGCCTTGCAAGAAGTCAGAAGCTTGAGCAGCAAATACTACCAGGAGCACTGAGAATCTCCGGGGTGGAGGAAAACCAGGAGATGGGGGTGTTGCAAGAAGGAAGGTGAGCAGCGTGGACCTCGCTGAGGGCCCAGAGTGTCTGTATGAGGGCAGTGAGCATGTGCGTGCAGAGCAGGCAAGTTCAGGACACTGGGGAGCAGCCTCCTGCAGCACCATGGGCAGGGGAGGAAGTGGTATGGGGACAGCCCGGAGTGGTGGGGGAAGGGGGAGGTGGTGGGCCAGTGGAGAGACTGCAGCCTCTGTCAGGTTGCCTTTGTGCTTAACTTTCCTCACTCTGTGTTCTCTCACAACAGGCGTTTGTCCCAGATGGAATATGTGTGTGCGTGTGTGTGTATCTGTTAATGTGGATTTTGCTAATATTTACTGAATTAAATGAGTTGTATTTTTCCTCAAACAGGCATAGATTTCCAGGTAGAAACTGAAAAAGACATGCCTTCCAAGGCAGACTATCCACAGGTGATTGATTAATTGTCTTTTCTTTGTAGATACGTAAGTGAACTTCATCTAACCAGATTAAAAGGAACTGAAGGAGGCACTTACACATTCCTAGTGTCCAATTCTGATGTCAATGCTTCCATAGCATTTAATGTTTATGTGAATAGTAAGTAACATGAAGGGCTCCTTATCTTTTAATTCTTTATTCTTTTAAAATTGTGGCTCGTGTTTGTAACAGCTGCAAGGACTCAACTTGGGTTCTATGTAAATAACGTTTCATGATAATCTTGACCTTCACAGAGACTTTGTGGTTTGGTGGTTAGAGTGTGTCAAAAAACCAGTTCCTTGTCCTACATTTCACTGACCACAGGACCTTGTAGAAGTTGCTCAAATTCTGTGTGCTGCCTTTGAAGTAAACAAAGGAGCCATAGAAGTTGACCATAACAGTTGTTTGAGGGAAAATGTATTATTATTGATTGTTGGAATGGGGGGATAGTGGTTGAATAGGAGCTGAATTACTGTATCAGGAAAGAGATGCTATCGAGCCCTGACATGATTTCTTTGTTACAGTGCCATCTCTTTTGAGGCTGTGATGTTATTTGTGTTTAGATTGCTCTTCCACTGAGACAAATGCAATATTGACAGGCCCATGGCTCACTACTGAGTACCATGTGGTATGTGGGAGAAGGTAGCAGATGGTTTAAGATGGGAGATGGGCATGGCCATGGGCATCTGTGGGGTCCCACCCACCCCACTCCTACAGCCCACCACTTCTTAGAGAAATGTCTGCTCTGAAGTTGAGGCCAAGGGAGCCCAATCATGAGCTAGAGCATTTGCCAAGTGCAGGGCTTCTTCCTGGCTCCACTCTGGGCCCTGTGTGCATTTCCAAGGAATGTGCCTGCCACACCATACCTGCTAGGGCAGGGGAGGCCCCCAAAGACTAGGAATTCCAAGGAGTGGCCCAACAAATGACTCTCAGAATTGGTTTTCCTGGGTGTGTGGAGGATGAGGAGACACCTGGAATATTTCATAGAGAAGAGCTTAGGAGCTGGGCACTTTATGTGTGTTGGGCTATAGGGAGTTGTGGGAACAAAGGACTGGGGCCAATTCCTTGTCTTAAAGGAGCTTACTTTCTGTACAAAGTGTTGTGGTTTTGGTTTTTTTTTGTTTTTGAGACAGAGTCTCTTGCTCTGTCTCCCCAGCTGGAGTGCAGTGACATGATCTCGGCTCACTGCAACCTCCACCTCCCAGGTTCAAGTGATTCTCCTGCCGCAGCTTCCTGAGTAGCTGGGAGTATAGGCATGCCACCACACCCAGCTGATTTCTGTATTTTTAATAGAGATGGGGTTTCACCATGTTGGCCAGGATGGTCTTGAACTCCTGACCACAAGTGATCACTTGCTTCGGCCTCCCAAAGTGCTGGGATTATAGGCATGAGCCACCGCTCCCAGCTAGATGTTTTGTTTGTTTGATTTTGAGACAAACATGTTTTTGTTTTCAAACATGTTGACAAACATGTTGAGCCAGCGTCTGTCTCTGTCACCCAGGGTGGAGTGATCATAGCTCACTATATCCTTGTACTCCTGGGCTCAAGAGATCCTCCTGCTTCAGCCTACCAAATAGCTGGGAGTACAGGCATGCACCACCACACACAGCTAATTTTTAAATGTTTTTTAGAGACGGGGATCTTGCTTTGTTGCCTAGACTGGTCTTGTCCTCCTGGACTAAAGCAATCCTTCTGCCTTGTCCTCCCAAAGCACTGGGATTATGGGAGTGAGCCACAATGCTCAACCTGTATGAAGTCATTTTACATAATTGTCTTATTTGATGCTACAGCTCAGGAAAGATGGTAGGGTGGGTGGTGTGAACCATTTATAAATGAAGAAAAGAAATAACTGGACAGATTTTGATTGCTAATCCAGAGTCTTTTGACTATATGAGCATTTCAAAAATTGTGTTTTCTGAATAAGACATTCATACGAGTTTAGATGAAGAAGGTCACATTCATGTAATTAAACACATATCTTTATTACTGGCCTTCCCAGAATCCTAATGTGCTGATGTGACTTTGCCGGAGGGGGCCATGGGATAGGAAGTATATATCCCAAACTTATTTGATCACACAGTTCTCCCTTTTCAAGGGAAACATTAATTATTATCTGAGTTCCAGCAAACAGTTTTGATTACATAGCATTTCACTGGCCCTCAATTCAAGTATCTCTAGATTAATTTCAATGTGAATCAGAAAGTAATAGTATATAGAGGCTGGACGTGGTGGCTCGCACCTGTAATCCCAGCACTTTGGGAGGCCGAAACAGGTGGATAACCTGAGGTTGGGAGTTCGAGACCAGCCTGGCCAACATGGTGAAACCCCTTCTCTACTAAAAATACAAAAATTTAGCTGGGTGTGGTGATGAGTGCATGTGATCCCAGCTACTTGGGAGGCTGAGGCAGGAGAATCACTTGAACCCTGGAGACAGAGGTTGCAGTGAGCTGAGATCGCACCATTGCACTCCAGCCTGGGCGACAGAATGAGAGTCCGTCTCAAAAAAAAAGTTATAGTATACAGAGCTTAGTATATTACCCATGGACAAAATTACTTGCTTCTGAAAAGTCTTAATGTTCATCTCGTTTAAGAGATGACTGGAGGTAAATTCATATCCTTGCAAGCATAATATGCATATTCATACAGAATTTTATTGTGGCTGCTCTTGTGTGATGCATCTCAACCTTTCTATGGTAAAAGGCTTTCTTTTCTAAGATTCCCAATTCATTGTGGATCAATACTTCTTGTAAAATATAGTAAAAACCAATTACTAGAAAAGTGAAATGAAAAAGAACAGCGATATACAAAATACAGGCTCGGGTTTTTCTATGTTTTAGATTCAATAGATATAAAAATTACTCTCTGTCAAATTGTTCCTCCTCAGGGCTTCTTCTGAGTTTCTTATTTATCTCCTATGCACCAGCAACAGCAGACCGTGGGTGGGGCCCACTCCACAGACCTCACTTTGAGAGCTCAGTGGTTGGGAATTTTATAAAGCAAGGTGCTTTGTGTTATCACTGTTTCCCTGGCTTTAAGTCCAAAGGGGCGTTTAGATGTGTCTCTTTTCCTCCTTTTTCATGCTTCCATTTGCCAGTGTGTGGTCTGCCAGTTGGTCATGAGATACTGACCTCAGGAAGGTGTTTCTGACTTTTCTGTGGCAGGGATAAAATTGCTACCATTTTACTTACCAGGCTAATTTGCCATTCCCGCAGTCTCAGTTTTAATCAGTGCTGCTGGTGAACCCATGCCTATTTGAAACTAGATAGGATATGTTGTTAACCTTCCAAAAGGATATCTTCTTGGATTCCCTGTAGGTAGGAGGCCTTTTCTGCATTCTGGAGTGTGGTTCTCTTCATACCCACCCAGCACTTCCTGAGGTCCCACCGTATTTCACTGGATATACAGATGAGGATCATGTTGGTCCTGACCTCAAGTTAAGCTCTTCAGAAAGTCTCTTCCTTGATGTCAGTTTGTTACAAATAGCAAACTGACAAAGGCATTTATTTCACTTACTTAACACGTTGGATTTCTTGATTGCCAAACGTTTGGACAGAGGTAGTAGCATTTACGTTTGAGCTTTAAACTGTCTCTGAGGTATGTCGCAGTTGCTCTTTACAGATATGGTTAGCTGATTTGTTTGTTGATTTTTTAATTGAAAAAAATTTTAGTTAACATTATTATGTGGTGGTATTCTTTTAAATTTTATTTCAATAGTTTTTGGGGAACAGGTGGGTTTTAGTTACATAGATAAGTTCTTTCATGGTGATTTGTGAGATTTTGGTGCATCTATCACCAAGCAGTGTACACTGTACCCATGTATAGTCTTTTATCCCTCACCCTCCTTCCACCCTTCTTCCCAGGTCCCCAGAGTTCATTCTATCATTCTCATGATTTTGCATCCTCATCCCTTAGCTCTTGAGGTAGGATTTTTTTCATGTTAAATTTTAAAATCAAAAGCTAAAATAATTTTACAGTTTTAAACTTAGGATAGTTGTGGCCTTTTTGACATCATGTTAGCTGAGCCAGTTACATATGTAGGTGTACTGTATGGTTTATTTTGTAAATAAGCTCAGCCTCAAGGACAAAAGGGATTGTGTTCTGCAAAAATCAGAATTGATAAAAATCAGAATAATGAATGCATAGTGTTAGTGCCGAAATTCAGCCTACTTTTACTCTGTGACACTAATGCATAATTGCTTAATAGATTCATCTGCAAGAAATGCTAGTGAAATCCTTGATTTGTCCTGGTTAAATGTTTGGCGGTTGAAAAATCTATTTGTTTTGAAAATTCCACATGAAAATTTCAGTATATTGAATGTGGGGAAGGGGCATGTTTTAATTGCTTATATGGTAGACTTTAAAAAAATATTGTGCTCTGACAATTTATGTTAAGAAAACCAGTATATAACAACATGTTAAGCTTAAATGTTCTAATACTCTTTCTAACCTCTCTAATCAAGCCATGATTTACATGGACATGTTGAACTGACTCAGTGACATTTAAGGTGGTTTATAATGGCCAAGAGCTATAACATGGTTGCCATTTTTGAGAACTTCTAGTGGAAACTGATAGGAATTTTCATTAAAAAACAAAGCAAAACCAAAAATTAGTGATTATATCTGCATTGAATTTGCATTACTCTAATTACTTTTGGAATTGCTTATCCAAGATGTGTATAGAAATCAAGTTCTTAGATATGAAATGTTTGATATCCTTCAGTGAAAACGGTGACTTGTTTTTCTTGGAAGTGAAAATCAGGAAAAAAGTAGAGTTTTGAAACCTTACCTCAAAGTGCTTTCTTAATAGGCATTACCCTTTCCAAAATTATTGGAAATACTAGAAAAAATGACATTGCCAAGATGCTATGGGTAGCTTATGCTACTTATTTAGGAACTGATGGCCTCTTTGGTTATATTAAATGTCACACAATGAGGTTTTTTGCCAGATCCAGGACAAATAAAAGGCCAAATATGCACTTTAATCCTAATATATCCATTTGGCCTGTTTTCCCACTCCATCTCGTATTTCTTGAATAAATAACAAACTTTGTAGTGGACTGAAAGGATAATCAGTAAAGTAAATATTTTGTAGGTTTATTTTGGCTTTAATTTTAAATACCCATGTGAATCCCGAAGTAATTTACATAATTGTAGAAATAAATTATGACTGATATGATAAGCCAGTTGTTTTTCAAACCTTTGGAATGATTTTAAGAAGATCCTGTAACCTTAAAGTGGATAGTTCAAAACATGATTTGGTAGCATTTCCAGGGCGGTATTATGCATTTAAAATATGTGGCAAATGGTATTTAGGGATCATAAGTAGATCTCTTTCCCATCTTAAAGGCTTATCCTTTAATGACGATTTCAGCCAGTGCAGTGGGAGTACTGTGATCCTCACGTGGTAGTGACGGGGAGGCAGACATTGAGAACTGAAGGGCTCCCTTTGATCATTAGCCTTACATAGGATGCATTTAATGTTGAGCTAGATTGAAACCCAAATGGCTGCTGAAGTGCACCAAATTAACTCAGAAGTCACCAATTTCACTGAATTTATGGAAGGGTATTAACAGGGAGTTGAGAAACAATTTAAGGAAATGTTAAATAATGTATTATTTCTGAATCACTGCATCATATAATTAACATCCTATCTGTTGTTAGCAATTATTTATAGGTCATACAGTATACCAAAATCAGCCAAAGCAATAAATCACCCAGAATAAGGCCTCTTGATGAGAAAGATCCCCTTTGACCATGTTTGCAAAGTCTGGGCTGCCTTTTAGTATTTTTGGATATAGTTAAATCCAGTTATGGATGGCTAAACCAATTCTAGTGAGAAACTCCTGCAGATAAAGCACATAGCCAACTAGCTTTTGGCCAGCCTACCAGAAGTGATCACAGGTAGACTACTGTCAGTGCATTTGTGTTGCTGTTAAAAAACAAAACAAAACAAAACAAAAACCTGAGGCTGGGTGATTTATAAAGAGAAGCGGTTTATTTGGCTCAGAGTTCTGCAGGCTGTAAGAAACATCTGCTTCTGGTGAGGGCTTCAAGAAGCTTCCACTCGTGGTGGAAGGGGAAGGGGAACAGGCATCACATGGCGAGAGAGAGAGAGAGGAGAAGAAGGGTGCCAGGTTGTTTTTAAAACTCAGATCTCTAGGGAACTAATAGTGCGATAAGTCACTCATTCCCTCTAGGACAGCACCAAGCTAATCATGAAAGAAAGATCTGTCCCCATGACACAGACAACTCCCATCAGGCCCCACCTCCAGTATTCAGGATCAGTTTTTAAACATGAGATTTGAAGGAGACAAATATTCAAACTGTATCACAGACCTGGGAAGCCAGCCATATAGATGACTTCACCTGTTTGCCAGCTCTCCGGGTCACCCACCTGACTGGAATCTCCAAGTACTCTTATCCAGAGTAAAATAATAATGGCAGTCTTGCCTGCAAGGACTGCTCAGATTTGGTCCTTAAGGCCACTGTGCTGTTCAGGAAGATCCTCACAAAAAAGAGCGAAGTTACTAGAACTTCAACTTTTTTGGAAGATGGAAATGTCTTCCCACCACTTAACCTATTAGCTTTTTATTTCCATTTTTTTTAAAAAATGGTAGGACCTTTCAAAAACATGCGTGTCCAAACCATACTTGTGTTAGAGGCCACAAATTTGAAGACTTGCTGTTGATTTTTGCTTGAAAGTCTTTGCTTTTCAGTGTTTTCCCCCATTAGGTGGATTCTATTAGAGTGACTTCCTCTTATATTAAATAATTAGAATTTTTAAACATTAAATAAAGTGCTGAATAGGACTCCTTTCTGATTTATTTACTTGCTTTTGAGAGTTTGCTCTAAGGCTGCAACGGTAACTGGAACATAGCTTGGTTTGTGTGAACATTTGTATACTGCATATGTTTTTAAATTAAAACAATTTTTTCTTATTACAAAAGCATTATGTGAAGGGTAGAACAATTAGAAAATGTAAATAAGTAAAAATAAAAATCATTTTAAGTTTATTTTTACTTTTTATGTTTCTTTACTTTTTATGGATTACCATTACTAATATTATTTATAATATATTCCTCCAGACCATTTTTTTAATAAAAATGAGATCATATTGCTTTATAACCTAGATTTTTGGCGCTGCACAACAAAAGCATTGTGAATGTCTTTCTATAACATCATTTTGGCATCTCAGTGTATGGATCTTTTATAATTTCTCTAGCCCATGCGTGATGCAATTTTGAGACATCCGGGAGTGAGGTGGGACTTTGAAATGATGTGACTGAATTTTAAAAGAAACCCGTCAGATGATTATTTAAAGTTTATAATTATCTTGTTTAATCTCGAACGAGTGACCTTGCTTAAGTGGCTAGAAGTTAATAAGGTTATCATCTGTCGTTATTTTTCATGCTCTGTGTCTTCAATATATGATATGGTAGATATACTGTGCTATCTTTCAGGATAGTTTTAAATTAAGGAATAATTTTCAGATCTTCTTAGTGTGGTAACTAATCTATGTAAAAATCATTGCTTGTCTTTTCACATTAATCTTTTTATAGATAATGTGTGTTCATTTGAGATATCTGACAGTGTTTGAACTCTGTTTTTATTTTCTCTTCCTGAACTTGAAATGAGATTTTGTTCTCAAATTGCTTGGGAATTATGAATGTTGTTTTTGATGTGACACTCTAATATCTCTTTCTCCTTATAAAGAGGATCTCTGTGGAGGCAAGAATTGTTATAGATGTTTAAATTGGAAAAAAAAAAAGATATAATGGCAACCTACTTTTAAAGTAGAACTTGATTCTCTTCTGTTCTGAAAAAATGTAGCAGATGTAGCTCTGAACTAAGCTAAACATCTTCCCCTCCTCAAAGGTTGGTGTCATTACTGTTCCTCCCTATCTCATAAGAAAGTTGGTCTGGTGGATGTGTTGCTAATTTAGGGGCCTTGATGTAAACACTGAACCTGTAAGAAAACCAGGTAACCTGTCTGGATCCATAGCCCTTGGTTGCCCCCGTTTGTGTGGTTTGGCTATTTTTTTATATTGATGGTGGAAAAGCAA
This sequence comes from Theropithecus gelada, assembly GCF_003255815.1. NCBI lineage: Eukaryota > Metazoa > Chordata > Mammalia > Primates > Cercopithecidae > Theropithecus > Theropithecus gelada. The sequence continues at coordinate 87,195,729 of NC_037672.1, read as the reverse complement.
GAGAAACAGGTTTAGGTATGTAGCCATATAAACTGCTGGAATTGACTCTAAACTTGGATACATAGACTTTGCTAAAAGCATTGAGTGGCCCCTTTTATATCGTGGAACTTCCACTTTGTGAAGATTTTCTTTTCAATTGAGCCACTTGTTTTTACATCAAATTAGCTTCCTTCATTTACAGATGTATGCAAGGTCACCTGTAATGTAGTGAAATTTAAATTAATCCAAGAATAGGGACTTAATGTTTCCATGGGCATTCTGTCAATACTCGTCTTCTACACTTTTGAATTATGTGGCAAAATGAATTAGCTACTTTTCCAGAGTAGGAAAAAGGAGACTTTGTCCCATGCCTGCACTGCTCGGCAGCAAGCAGAGTGGAATTGTGATGTGTGTACAGGCTTCTTCCCCACGGCTGGGTGATATAGCAACAGTGCTCCTGTAAATTGAACAGTGATTCTGGCTGAAGAAATCTCTGTCCAAGTAGTTTCATCATTTTTCAACATAATCTCGCAATTGGGATATCTTTTTGATTGCTGTTTAGAACAGGGGTTGGTAGAACTATAGTCTGCTGGCCAAAATTGGCCTGTAGCTTGTTTTTGGTTTGTTTTGTTTTTTGCTTTTGAGACAGAGTCTTGCTCTGTCGCCTGAGCTGAAGTACAGTGGCACAATCTTGGCTCACTGCAACCTCCACTTCCCAGGTTCAAGCAGTTCTCCTGCCTCAGCCTCCTGAGTAGCTGGTATTACAGGCACCCGCCACCATGCCTGGCTTGTTTTTGTATTTTTAGTAGAGACAAGGTTTCACCATGTTGGCCAGGCTGGTCTTGAACTCCTGACTTCAAGTGATCCTCCTGCCTTGGCCTCCCAAAGTGCTGGGATTACAGGCGTGAGCCACTGTACCCAGCCTATAACCTGTTTTTGAATGGCTCACAAACTAAGAACGTTATTGAATTTATTTTTGAGTAGTTGAAAAAAATCAGGAGATTTCATGAGACATGAGAGTACAACTCAAATGTTAGTGCCCACGAGGAAAGTTTTATTGAAAACAGCCATGCCTATTTGATTATATGTTGTCTATGAGCACATTTGTCCTACAGCTGCAGAACTGAGTTGCAGGAAAGACCTGATGACCCACAAATCTAAAATAGTCACCTGGAATATTTATCTCACCCCTTTAGAGTAAAACTTTGCTGAGCCCTAGTTGAGAACATCACTTCATTAAGAGAATGATTTTTTCTTTTTAAAATGACAGTCACTGTTAAAGTTAAATAGGTACAGCAGATCATAATTGAGTTTTATTTTGTTTGTTAAATAAACTTCTGTTAGTGTCCATATACCAGTTTCTGGATATCTTTAAGAATGTATAAGACACAGTGTATGTCTAAAATATCTATTCTGGGAATTTTTTAAAAAGTGTAATATTGCTTTTATAAGTAAAGTTGAGTTATTTTTATACTCCAATTTTAGCTGACTTAAATTTCTTTATTATAATGGTATTATGGCATAAGTGTAGGTTTTACACAGACCCCAAGACCGGGATAGTGACAAATTCTGGAAAAGCACTACTTCATTGCCATTAAACACCAGCAAACCTCAAACTTTAAAAACAGAAATTCATTCTTATGATCCCTCTTCATTTAGTCTTTTATTATTTGGATACTTAAGTGTTTGTGTTTTTTGTCTTGCTGATTATAAAATGTGGTCAAATGCTCATTTATAGCGGAAGTTGGTTAAAGTGGCTGGGGTGAGAGAACTCTACTCAAAAAATGCCTCCCTGCATTTAGATGAAGAAAGGAAGACCCCTTCTACCACTGGCTTGTGTATTCCCTTTCAGCCACCAGCCCTCAGCTTTGTTATCTGTATTGTGTTCTTAAAACTCATTTTGTTCTTGCTTTCCACATGGACTGGATGGTGATGAAAAGGAGTATTTTCCAAGATCACAAATCTGTGGGGTAAATCACTGGATGTGTAGGAGTTTTAATTGCAAGAGCAATAAATTCTCAGCAGAGTTACAAGCATCTGAAATCTGCCTACAAGCTGATCGGTGTTGTTGGAGATATCCGAATGACTCAGGTCCACAATGTTTTTAAAGGCAAAAAGGCTATTTTTTTTTTTTTTTTTTATCTCCACAGTAAATGCATAACTTATATACCTCTTAGGCTTATCTAAACCTCCAACTTGGGAGGAATTAGGGAATGTGTCATTTGCTATACTGCTTATTGCAGAATATCTAAGAAGCCACAGCTCAGATTTAACCTGGAGAACTGCAGAGTTATGTATCTTTAAAAGCAAGATGTATATTTAATGCCAAACACGGTGCATTGAGGCACTTACAAAATGCAAATGAGCTGAGATTTTCATTTTTAGGAATTAGATTTCTACCTGGCTCATTCTTTATGCATTAAATATTTTCATAGTGCAACTTGCCATATACAGCTCATGCTGTACTAGTATGTCTCATCCTTTTCAGAAGGAGGTCTCTTAGCACCAATGTTAGGGAAAGGGCTGGACCGAGGTGAGGCAAGAAAGGCACCTAGAGTGTGAAATGTAAGGAGGTACTCGCACAGGTACCCACTCGTAGGCCTTTTAGGGTTAGTGCCCTTCTTATTTTTATGCTCTGGGTGCTTCTCTTGCCCTACTCTAGTCCTGGCTTTGATAAGGGTTCCTTAAAGGCCCTTTAAAAAAGTACATTGCTGGCTCATATCCTCAGCTTACCAGATCTCTGGAGGTGTGGCCCAGGAATGTGCATTTATCCTCTTCCCTTAGAGAGTCTAAGGCATATTGAAGATTGAGGACCCTGTGAGCTTGGTTGGCCAACCTCAGGCCAACAGGACAAAAGCTGCTCAATTAGCCTTAGGTTATGACCCACCTGGGATAGGAACTTAACAAAACTGCTTAATTAACCGGCACATGGGAACAAGTAGGCCAGCCAGACCACACCGTTGGCAGCCATGGCTGTTGTATAACTGCTACCAGGTGTCACGCTAGAAGGCTTGGATGTTAGAGCACACTTGTAACCAAAGCTAAATGGAATTGATTATGTAATTTTGAGCTGTTCCAATTTTTTAATTAAACAATGTTTTATAGGTTCACTTTCAGCTACCCATTCATTGAAAAATAAAATTAGAAATAAAAGAGTAAAATAGAAACTTTTCATAACCCTACTACCCAGAGATAATCATTGTTGACATCATCTTCAAGTGTGCTTTCAGCCCTTCCTCCGCCAATTGAGTTAATATTTAATTCCACTAAGAATTTACCATGTAGTGTTATAAGCATTAGGAAGTATGAGTGTTAAGGGAATATAGGTATGAGTACATCTGTTTGTGAACTTAGCTCCTATTTGAGTCCTATTCAGTTATCTCTACCATCTTAGTGTAGACTGATCCCACTCATCATTCATCTCAGTGTTATAAAGAATTCATGTGGTCAGCCACTAGGATTTCTTATCTCATGGCCCTCTATTGCAAAAATAATAGAAATAGTGCCGTATTTACAAAAGTCACCATTAGGCTGTTCTCACAGTTCTCTTCTTGTGATTCTATAATTGAATGCCTTTGGAATCTTAGAGACTTGTTCCTTTGGGTGGGGTCTTCATTATTCAACAGCTCTTACTGTGCGCCTGCTGTGGGTCACACTGAGCTAGGAGTTACAAGTATACTCAATCCATAAGATGCCATTTCTGCCCTCGAGAACATCGAGTCTGATGGAGGAGGCAGACCAAGATCTTGCATACCAGCATCAGGTGTTCATAAATGCTTTGGGAATAAGGAAAGGAGAGAGACCAACTTGGCATCAGAGAGTTTAGGCTTGCTTAGAAAAGGAGGTGACACATAAACTGAGTCCAGAGAGACCCACAGTATGGCACCTAGAGTCCCCAGCAAATAGCATTATCCTAAGGGTCTGCTGATTTTTTGTGTTGTGTCCTACTTTTCAGCTTGATCACACAGTTGCCCATGATAATTAAATGAAACTTGCCAGATGGATGCTTTCGCAAGACGATGGCTTGTCTTCTTGCTCTATTTGTGAAAGCTGGCATTGGATCCAAACTCTCAAGGATGCCCCTACCTTGAGATTGTTTTGGAGAGTTTCTCTTTTGTGTATATTAGCCAAATGGCCTGCTCATCAGCAGGGCCAGGTTGAGTGACAGGTGGGTGTGTCATGCATGTGGATACTCTGATCTCTGCCTACTCATTTGCCTCCAGGGAGGTGAGATGCTGAGAGGTTGTTCTACAAAGATGTCATTTATCAGTGTTACCTTCCTTTGGGGAAATAAACTTCCTAAGTTTCTGATCTGTCAATCTTTCCTTCTCACTGCTTTTATTTTCCCTATCAGTTGTAACATAATTGATGTTGAATTCCCTGTGCATTGGGTTAAAATATATACCTTATCAGACTATTTTAAAGAAGGAATTTTTAGATTATTGAGGAGAATAGAGTGGCAAATACAATTCATTTGTAGTGAAATTAATTATCCAAGAAAGGTAGATATTCTGATTATAAAAGAATAACTCAGGAATAATAGTAATAAAAAATTTTCTTTTTGAGATGGAGTCCTACTCTGTCACCCAGGGCTGGAGTGCAGTGGTGGTCACTGCAACCTCTGCCTCCCAGGTTCAAGCCATCCTCCTGCCTCAGCCTACCGAGTAGCTGGGACTACAGGCGCATGCCATCATGCCCAGCTAATTTTTGTGTTTTTAGTAGAGATGCAGTTTCACCGTGTTGCCCAGGCTAGTCTCTAACTGCTGACCTCAGGTAATCCACTGCCTCAGCCTCCCAAAGTGTGCTGAGATTGTAGGCTTGAGCCACCGTGCCCAGCAATAATAATAATAAATAACTGTTTCATTTCTATAAGTCATTCTTAGCTCTCTCTATGTGCCATCTCATTTAATTGTCTCAATATCCCTATGAGATGGGCACAGTTATTATTCCCATTTTACACATAAGAAAACAAAAATTTAGAGAGATGTAGAAACTTACTCAAGTTCAAAGACCTGAGAAATGTAAGAGCTGGTATTCAGATGTGTCCACTATGCATGGGGCTCCCGTAATTCTGTGCTTAGACTTGGCACAATCAATGCTGTACTCCAAGTACAGGGTGAGCATATCACCATCCCTGCCATCCTGATGCTTCTGTTGAGCTTATTTATTCTCAAAGGGTTAGAATCCTTCAGATGTATTGCTATCGAAACCACCGAGTGCATCTTCCTTTCACTTTGTAAATAACTTCAAAAATTAGAAAGTCTTGAGTATCAGCTGGTTATTGTAGTTACATAGAAATACCAAATTAGAGCATTTCTGCTGTTACAGCGAATATATTCAGATATATATATATATATATATATATATTCAGGTTCATATATACATAAATACATAAATCTTGGGCTGGTTTTCTCTTCTAGTTTTCTGTTCATATTTTGCATTTGAAACAAAGATTTGAAGTAAAGCCCATATTGTGTTTTACTCTTTATGTTCTAGCTTCTGTGTAAATAGAGTGATGCAGCTTTTAATCAGCACCACCCTTCCACCCCGGAAAAGGAGACAATTCTTGTAAGAGCAAAGAGTGGGGCTTATCTTTTCCTCTAACAACTCCTAATTTCATCCATTCCAGTTCCCACAATAACTTGAAATTCCTAGGGCAGGTACCGTTGCTTGAAATCCCATTGGCAGGAATCCTTTAAAGTGGATTTTTACCTATAGAGCACTTTGGAGTCCTGGAGTCTTGATTAGAAGCAGTCTTTCAGATCCCCACTCCCTGAAAGCAGAAACTCTGCAGTTGGCCCTGCGACCTCTGCCTCAGCCATCTGCTCTGGGGCTGGGCCACTGTCGCTGGGAAAGCCTTTCTGGGTTGGACCCCGACAGCCGCCTCCTTGTACCTTCCACTCCCTGGTTCAGATTCTGCCCTTTGAACGTGCTCCCTCAGCCTCCTCAGCAGCCTCAGGAAGGTTGTAGGGATTAGACAGGGAGTGAAGTGAATGTCACTGAGGTTTTTCAGCACTCTGACATATGGCCACTTCTGTTTTCCTGCAGCAAAACCAGAAATCCTGACTTACGACAGGCTCGTGAATGGCATGCTCCAATGTGTGGCAGCAGGATTCCCAGAACCCACAATAGATTGGTATTTTTGTCCAGGAACTGAGCAGAGGTGAGATGACTTTTTTGGCACTGTTTATAATGCAGAGAGGAAGGACTGTAGTTCACTTGAATTTCAAATATGTTTTCTGATTTTTTTTTTTTTTTTAAAAAGCTTTGTTTTGATTATTTTTTTTTTCTAGCCATGTGGCTTTTTAGAAGGGATAATTGCTGTATTTTTCTTGGTAGACATTAATTTTGTTTGCTGAAAAATGATTACTGAATGACTTCTCTATTTTGGTGGTTATCTTTCTGGATTTATCATGCAATTTCTAGCCTGCAGGTAGATAAAGCAATTTTGCAGGACAGAGTAATTAGATTTCCATTCTATACACAGGAGGTAATGTGTGTGGGAAATGTGACTGTAGTTATCATGAAAAAATTACCTCAGTAGTTAATTGCCAAGTTACCAAAAAGTAATGATCGCACAATTACAACATACATATGGCGTTTGCAAGCGACGGCTTTTAAAAAGGGTTTCTTCTTGATTAGGTGCCCAGCCCCTGAACAGAGAACATCTGGCACTGTGCTGCTTGCCCCTCACCATCCACACTTAAGCCTTAAATTGTCCTTTTGCGTTACCTGAAGACGAAAATGGGGTCACTATAGCTGTTTTCATCCATCAATTGCTATTTTATGCTCAGGCTTTAAAAGCCCAGGTTAACGTCACAATTGAATAGTCAGTATGATCGCGGAAATTTTATTTTTCATGGAATAAGCCTCTTTATCACAACAAGTTGGAAGGGGTTACATCAGATTGCTGTTTTCAGCTGGATTTTAGGAGAGTGTTTTGGGGAATACTAAGGAGCCCCTGGGAGGAATGACCACAGCGGAAGCAAGCCCCGTAGTTACAGGCATTAATTCAGTAGATACACAGGGAGTGGCGAGTGTGTACCAGACACTATTCTAATGGACAGAACACACCCAAGTCTTTTTGCCTTTATGAGTTTATATTCTAGTGCAGGGGTGTTCAATCTTTTGGCTTCCCTGGGCCACATAGGAAGAAAACGACTGTCTTAGGCCACACATAAAATACAGTAACACTAATGATAGCTGATGAGCTAAAACAAAAATTGCAAACAAAACTCATAATGTTTTAAGCTTTATGAATTTGTGTTGGGTCGCATTCAAAGCTGTCGTGAGCCACATGTGGGCTGCAGGTTGGACAAGCTTGTTCTAGTGGGTAGAGACACATAATAGATGGAATAAATAGTGAATGTATGTAGGTGTTAAGAAGGGAAACAGGAAATAGCTAGGTGTTTAGGGAAGTTGGGGTCTGGCTCATGAAAAGATCCCTTGCAGTGGTGGTCTCAGCCACTTGCAGTACAACTAGGCCTTCCTGCTTAGAACTCAAACTTCGGTCCCCACTTTGACTATTTCCTGGTCTACATTCTTGATGTTTTTGTTGTTGTTGAGACGGAGTCTCACTCTGTTGCCCAGGCTGGAGTACAGTGGAGTGATCTTGGCTCACTGCAACCTCTGCCTCCTGGGTTCAAGTGATTCTCCTGCCTCAGCCTCTGAGTAGCTGGGATTACAGGTGCCTGCCACCACGCCCAACTAATTTCTGTATTTTTAGCAGAGGCAGAGTTTCACCGTGTTGGCCAGTCTGGTCTCGAACTCCTGACTTCAGGTGATCTGCCCGCCTCGGCCTTCTAAAGTGCTGAGATTATAGGTGTGAGCTACTGCGCCCAGTCCCTTGAAGATTTTTTATGCTTTCCTCCTCTATGCTATTTATTTTCAACCATTCATGTACCCTTTTGAAGCTTGTTTATTTTAGGGATCTGCTGTGTACCAGCATATATGCCTGCCATTTTATTGAATTCCTTTCCAGTCCTTTCAGTAACCCTCTGCAATGGGTATTACCATCCCCGTTTTACAGTGGTAGAAACTCAGTCTTTAACTCATCAGGATTCAAACCCACATCTGACTCCAAAACCTCCTCTGCCCTTCTCTTCCCCAGTGCTTTTTTCACTCACTAGGTTACCAAAGTGCTTATTCTTAGACACTTGTAAAAGGACATTTTCTGTTGATTATGAACCTCTAACTTTGTTTTAAAAGTGTGCCACATCCCAAGGGTCTTATGTATTTATTTATTTTCCTAGAGTAAACCTGGGCTTTTGTTTTCTTCCCTTTAGATGCTCTGCTTCTGTACTGCCAGTGGATGTGCAGACACTAAACTCATCTGGGCCACCGTTTGGAAAACTAGTGGTTCAGAGTTCCATAGACTCTAGTGCATTCAAGCACAATGGCACGGTTGAATGTAAGGCTTACAACGATGTGGGCAAGACTTCTGCCTATTTTAACTTTGCATTTAAAGGTAACAACAAAGGTATATTTCTTTTTAATCCAATTTAAGGGGATGTTTAGGCTCTGTCTACCATATCAATCATGATTTTAAGTTCATTCCAACATTGACCATGTCATTTCTGGTAATACGTACATCACACCATACTGTCATCAAACTCGCTATGTTTCATTTTGTACTAGCTTGTTAAGTATATGTTTTTACCAGAGCACTTTTAACCATGCTACTTTATATATTTTACATGTATGTGCGCCTCTTTTATATTAGTTGTATATTTACAATTGTCTCCATCAAAAAGGGGTAGAGAAAGCAAATGGGGGGAATATATTTACCTTACACCCAAACAGAATTAGAACAATCTAACATTTAAATTCAATTAAAAATTTCAATTATTTAAAGTGAATTATTTTAACACTTTGCCAGACACTGTATCCAAAAGTTAACACTGCCTTTATGAAGTCATGTTAGCAAGTTATTTCTTTAAAATATTTAAAATTTGATTCATGTGTGATTAACTCTCTTAACATAAGTTAAAAGTTCCTTGTGAGCAAATTGCTGAATTGGTACAAAGTGGGAAGACAAAGAAAGTGGGCACTTACTTTTTAGGCCTTCTTGGGTTTTGTTTGTTTTTTGTGGGTTTTTTTGTTTGTTTTTTTTTGTTTGTTTGTTTGGTTTTTTTGTTTTTTTTTTTTTTTTTTGAGTCGGCAAAGACTAGTGCCAAAAAGTGGCGTATTTTCTCAGGTTTTGAGTAATGAGGGGAAGAATCTTCCATTGTTCTACATCATCGATTTTTCAGACGGGGCAACGAAAAGCATAGCTTAAAAATGGTGTTTTTTTCTGGTTGTGAAAGACATTCATGCTCAGTGTAGAAAATTTAGAAAATACAGGAAAGTGTAAAGAAGAAAATATAAACCATCCATAAAGGAAGCTTCTTTTTTAAAGTTGTACAAGGCAGGGATTTGATTGAAGTACAAAGTGCATTCAGATGTTGCTTTTCATTAAAAAACAGCATAAATTATTCCTTTTCTACAGAAATCTCAACTTCTATTCTGCAGTATTCTGGTTTCAAGTTATATTTTTAAAGATTCATTTGAATAACAAGAGTACGATGTAACCAAGGTGAAGCTCTGAGAGTCACATAGCTTTGCTTCCTGCCATGGGCTGTGAGTTGGGAGGTCAATTTGGGAATGAGTGGCTGTGGTAGAGATCCCATCCTGCCGAAGTTTGTGATTCCACATTTCTGTTTGATTTTAGAGCAAATCCATCCCCACACCCTGTTCACTCCTTTGCTGATTGGTTTTGTAATCGTAGCTGGCATGATGTGCATTATTGTGATGATTCTCACCTACAAATATTTACAGGTAACCATTTATTTGTTCTCTCTCCAGAGTGCTCTAATGACTCCGACAATAATTCTTAAAAGGTGATCCATTTTCCCCTTTCTCCCCACAGAAACCCATGTATGAAGTACAGTGGAAGGTTGTTGAGGAGATAAATGGAAACAATTATGTTTACATAGACCCAACACAACTTCCTTATGATCACAAATGGGAGTTTCCCAGAAACAGGCTGAGTTTTGGTCAGTATGAAACAGGGGCTTTCCATGTCACCTTTTTGGGTACACATAACAATGACTTTAAGGAACTCCAGTAGCTTCCTTTGTTTTGTTCCACCTGAAACAATGAGTTTTCTGTGAAATTGCACCCCTTTTGATAGGTTTGGCATAGAGAACATTGTAGGAAAATGTCTCTAGACAAAATTGTTTTTAATTCCTTTATTGATTTTGAAACTACATAAATGATCCTTCAATTCCACCACCAGCACCACCACCACTTACCTTGTTGTCTTCCTTCCTACAGGGAAAACCCTGGGTGCTGGCGCTTTTGGGAAGGTTGTTGAGGCAACTGCTTATGGCTTAATTAAGTCGGACGCGGCCATGACTGTCGCTGTAAAGATGCTCAAACGTAAGTTCCTGTATGGTACTGCGTGCGCTTGACATCAGTTTGCCAATTGTGCTTTTTGCTAAAATGCATGTTTCCAATTTTAGCAAGTGCCCATTTAACAGAACGAGAAGCCCTCATGTCTGAACTCAAAGTCCTGAGTTACCTTGGTAATCATATGAATATTGTGAATCTTCTTGGAGCCTGCACCATTGGAGGTAAAGCCATGTCCAAACTGCCTTTTATTGTCTGTCAAGTTATCAGAACATGACATTTTAATATGATTTTGGCAATGCTAGATTATAAAGTGCTTGGAAGATTTTTTACCCAGATTATTGTTCTCTCTTGCTAGATTTTGTTTTCCTTATTGTTCTTAAGAATGCAGGTTTTAATTTTATCATTATGGGGTAGAACAGCCCAGGACATACACTAGTTATTGTCGTGTTTGTAACATCAACAACATTGGCCTCTTGTATATCTCATCCCGACCAGAAGGCTTCTCTTATCTTGTAAGCTTTATATATTTCTTGATCATATTTAGCCACTGAAAGGGTTAATATTAATTTGCATACTATAATTTAAAATAGGCCCCTAAGCCTACTGGTTCTCAAATATACACCAAATGAGGCAAACATTTCACTTCTGTAAAAAATAAGTTTCCAATTTGAAGCCTTAGTTGAGGTTCCCATCGAGGATGTCTGTGATGTTCGCAGAAAGTATTTCAGTTGAAAGAAACAAAGATGTGTAAAATGAGCTGTTTCTAGAGATCCATGGTAAAGTTGACAGCTTTATATAATGTCTTCAAACAACCCCCATAAATGTTGCTTCACCACATCATGAATTGTTCATGAGAAAATTTCTTTCCTAAGTTAATTAGTTGCCTGTTACTTCCAAATTACAGTTTTAAACATTCATAACACCAAAATTTTTTTCAACTAGTAGTGCTCAGAAGACAGGTCATTTTAGGTTTTCACTCACTTTCCAGTCTCGTCCCAGCTGGCTGCTCCATGTGACTGATTTTCCCACTATGCCGCAGTTTGTGCCTTCGTTATTTCCATAATAACGTTACAGCGAGTGTGTGAAGCCCTGCTGTAAACAGAAGTGAATCAAAGGATTCACGTAGGAAGCTTGATAATAGTAGAACCTTTGAAAGCAGTAACTTCTGTCTGTAAAATCAGCAATCACGCTTGGCCCCAAATACTAATGTCATTTAGAAATTCAGGTTAAAAGAGACTTGCTTGTTTTATGTTACTCCACATAATGCTGCTTTTTTGATAAGCAGTGTTAATATATAGGATTGTATTGGGACTAAGGAGGCTTATCCACTGAAGCTGAATATTAATGGCCATGACCACCCTTGGATATTTTTATGGGAGGCAGAATTAATCTATATATCTCACCTCTTTCTAACCTTTTCTTATGTGCTTTTAGGGCCCACCCTGGTCATTACAGAATATTGTTGCTATGGTGATCTTTTGAATTTTTTGAGAAGAAAACGTGATTCTTTTATTTGTTCAAAGCAGGAAGATCATGCAGAAACTGCACTTTATAAGAATCTTCTGCATTCAAAGGAGTCTTCCTGGTAAGACTGATTTACATAAATAGTTAGCTGTTGACAGGCAGTTCATGGGGTCATAAGGGTTTGCAATCAAGGCTGATTCTTTATAAAATGAACTGAGGTACTCTGAGGTATGAAATCAAAATTATTAAATCATTTAAATGTGATTAACAGTTTAGAAAGTTCAAATTGTGTTTTTAAAGATTCAAACTGTGTTAAACCTAGATTTTTGCTGATTTTTAAAAAATGCATTTTTAGTTTTTTTCTACACTTTAGTTTCACGCAACTGAATGAATTCTATTTCTGTTTCTCTTACGGTTCTGTCCTGCATGTATTTCCATTTATACCGTTGAGCTTGGTACTGTATGCATGTTTCCAGTGAGACACTGTTTATAGGGAAAATGCTAAAGCCTCTCAAGTTGCCACAATAAAGTCCCTTTAAAACCTTTAGCAGAATGGCAAAGAGCTCTGAACTTATCTCTTTTTGACCTCTGGATTATTCCTATATACCTTGCCTCTTGCCCCTTTTAATTCATCATGCTATTAAAAGTCGTAACTATTCCAGCACGTTTTTAAAAATTCTGGACATTATTTTCATCTCTTTCATCATTGATGCCATTCTGAATTTGAATCATGTATAAAGAGCTTCGAGTTTGATTTACAACCAGAGAATTCTTCTTCTCATACCTTGCCGATTCTTTCTTTGGAAATGCTGTTAAGAGCCACCATTTGAGAAGACTTCCTAGATGTACTCAGTCCAACAGAAGTCATGGTTATTTCGCCCAGTCCCCTATACTGTATATTGCTGCAGTTGTGCGGTAGATTTTTCCTATCCTTCTTATGCACTTTATATCCACTGCATCTTGCGATGACAAGACATTGCCTCCTGAACCCTTAACACCAGGCCCTCAAGGAGACCTCAGTAAATATTATTGATGGGCAATTACCTCTTAAAGCCATTTTCTGTACCTCTGACTAAAGTTTAAAACCCCAGGTGAAACTTTTATGTTTTTTTAATCCTATAAACTTGAGTAATGTAAAGTGGTAGTAGAAACTGTACAAAACCACTTTTTGTTAGTTTCTCCTGGGCATGTGCTCATTATAGGAAGAAATGAGCCATTTTGCTTCTTTCCGAAACCTTGGCCCTATATATATCCTTTAACTTTCTGATATAATGGCCTAAATTGTTCAATCCTGTGTGATGTTCTTTGTGCTTTGGGATCCCATATGGGATTGGAACCACCAGCACACTCTGAAGGAGATTGTTGTCATGGTGTTTCTATGCTAATCAGAAGCAGGAAGTACTAGAAATCTTGAAGAGTCTCCAGCCAAATGTTGCAGATTGAAGAGGTCCAGATGGTTCAGAAAATCATCCAAATTATTGGTGTTTATCTGAACCAACTTGATTTTTTTTTAAAACCTTTTTCCATCAGTCACTGTATGTTAACGATCTCTGCCTCCCCCATAACACATCTTGGAAGCTCTTCTTTGTCTTTCTTTCATCTTGTCTCCTGGGGCTCATTTAGAGAGTTTGAGGTGATACAGGATAGCATATTTGGCTCTCTGTCTCCCATTAAATTCATTGTGTCAAGAGATGGGAAATTTCTAACCTGAGTCCTCTATATGATTAAACACAAAAAGGACACCTAGTTTCTGGGCATGGACCCCAATATCAAATATTAAAAAGTCATATCTTACAGAATAAGATTTTCAAACTCTATTCAAACTTTACATGGCTTTCTTCAAATTGGTCCAGTCTATTATGTAGCAAAGGGGATGAGGAGGTAGAGCCTGACCCGTGAGTGCCCTTCTGCATGTCCCACTTGATTCAGTCATGACTTGTTTCATCTCTCCCAGCAGTGATAGTACTAATGAGTACATGGACATGAAACCTGGAGTTTCTTATGTTGTCCCAACCAAGGCTGACAAAAGGAGATCTGCGAGAATAGGTGAGTACCTACCTATCAAGCAACAAGAGCAACTTTATTTACAAAGAGTATATGTATCATGCTAATGTAGAATATAACATCATTCCCAGTAGCAACGATGCAGACCAGTTCTGCTTTACGGTAGCAATGCCAATGGTCAATGGCAGTTAGGGTTGTAAGTGGGAATTTGGGGTCAGAGCATTTGTTTTTGTGCCTGAGCATCTTACTATAGATATGGGATCTTTGTATTAATTCGCCATCCCTCTCTACGGATTTTGTAACTCAGCCTAGGATTGTTAAATGTTAACTTTGTGATTCAGCATCTACCTTTGCTGGACACGAGGGAAGTGATCTGCCTGCAAGTTCACATTGGTTCATTCATTACCAGCCTTTGGTATTGTCATTGCCACTGTCTTTTCCTGTCCTAACCTTTATGGTTTTAATCGCTAAGAAAAATCCTCTCTTCCTCACAGGCTCATACATAGAAAGAGATGTGACACCCGCCATCATGGAGGATGACGAGTTGGCTCTAGACTTAGAAGACTTGCTGAGCTTTTCTTACCAGGTGGCAAAGGGCATGGCTTTCCTTGCCTCCAAGAATGTAAGTGGGAGTGATTCTCAAACGAGTTTTGTGTTTTGGTTTTTTGATTTTTTTGATTTTTTTTTTCTTGAGAACAGAGCATTTTAGAGCCATAGTTAGAATGCAGAGTGTCATTTTGAAGTGTGGTAACCAAAAGCAGAGGAAATTTAGTTTCTTCATGTTCCAACGGCTGTCTCTTTGGAATTCCTGTTCTAATTTGTAAGCTTTAAAGTGCAAGCCTGTCTAAATGAGTTTTTCTATGAATATTCTTTTATATGCATTGAAATTCATTTAAAACTTTTGGCTTTTAGGACATAGGATATGTTCCTAGAGAACAGAATCATTTTATCAGTAAAAGCAGAGGGCACCTCATAGTTACAAGGCTTAGGGTGAACCATAGGCTTGAGTTTTATTGAAGTTAGATCCAAATATTATATGTGTGGCTTATGAAGTATCAGGAAATAAGGGGTCAGAGAGAATAATAAACACTTGGGAGAAGGATAGGAATGGAAAGAGAATGATGGAATGAAAACAAGGAGCATGGTCTGTGGAAGGGTGAGAGGATTCCTTAGGAAGTAAAATTAACCAAACAGAATGAGGTTACCAGTCCTACCCTTAAATGTCATGGGTGACATTTCCCAGCAATTACCAAACTAAGAAAGGATATAGGATGGCTGAAATAAAGACTTTCTTCCGTGTGTCCTTGGGAGATGTTAGATTGAAGTTGCAAAGGCACGTTAGGAACTCTGTGAAAGGACATTCAAAGAAATGCATGCAAAATGAATTTTCAGTTTAAACAGTATGATATGACTATTTCTTATGTATTTCCCTATGAATGAAAGCAGTCCTGAGAAGAAAATAGCATTTATTAGAATTGCTTTTGAAAGAGATTATAGTAATTAGACTCTTGATTATGTGAACATCATTCAAGGCATACTTTTGATTTTTATTTTTGGTGTACTGAGTACTTTAAAACAAAAGTGTTGGATTTTTTATAATATAAGCAACACTCTAATATTAAAAAGTTAGTTTTCACTCTTTACAAGTTAAAATGAATTTAAATGGTTTTCTTTTCTCCTCCAACCTAATAGTGTATTCACAGAGACTTGGCAGCCAGAAATATCCTCCTTACTCATGGTCGGATCACAAAGATTTGTGATTTTGGTCTAGCCAGAGACATCAAGAATGATTCTAATTATGTGGTTAAAGGAAACGTGAGTACCCATTTTCTGCTTGACAGTCCTGCAAAGGATTTTTAGTTTCAACTTTCGATAAAAATTGTTTCCTATGATTTTCATAATGTAAATCCTGTCCAGGGATATCACACATTTTAGCAGTCAAATTAAGTGTCCTTCAGCAAAATTTGCATGGTATGCTGAACATTACTACAACTAACAGTCAATAATAGAATTCCTAATTCTAATTGTGTAATTATGGGGCATGGGAAGGAAACAGAAATAGCCTTAATTTTCATTATAGCCTGAGAATGGCAATGAACTTGATTTTGCTCAAGTGTAACAAATGTAGGTCATTGAAGGTCACAGCAGCATAAATTTTGGCGGGATTGACATGCCGTGTGAAAAATACTAAAATCTAAGATCGTGTTCAGAGTTAGCCATATAGAATGTTGGATCCTAGAATACACGGAGAGCTATTAAATAGGTTCATAAGTAATAGTGGGTTTGTAGAACATAGTAAATGTTTTTCAAAGTGCTGTATTTCATTGCCAATTACTGAATCCTCAGAACAAACCCTCGTCCTATGATTGCAGCACCTTCCTATTTTAAAAGTTGGAGAAACTAAGGCATAGTATATTTTAGTGCTTTTTATCTGAGGTGACACAAGGCAGTAGAGACTGAAACCAGAGCCTGTGATTTCCAGATTGGCATCTCATCGCCATGGAAAACCATATCGCCCTTTATATTCTTCTGTGCCTGTCTTCCTGGGCTCATTTCTACAGTCAGATTTATTCCTGGAGGTGGAATTGGGCCCCTTATGATAATGTAGTGTCCCCCTCATCACTGCAGTGTCTCTATTGGTAGCCTGTACCCGACTTGGTTTTGTAAGAGTGTTGCTGTGTTTATCTCCTGGCCAAAGCATGAATTTCTGAAAAGGCTGCCCTGAAGCTAGATATTATCATCAGGAGTGATAATAAAAACAACTTCTCTTCATCCTCGGGCAATTTTGGAAGGAAGAATGATAAGTTGTTAATTATCCAGTCCTCTGAATATTGACCAAAGGGAGGAGGAGGAAGGTGGCAGTCTCCAGGCCCAGTCTTGATGAATTCTGTAATCTGTCTCCATTATTTCCTGGCTGTGTAATTTTGTCAAGAGTTATCCAATAACTCTGAATCTTTGTTTTTCTCCCCTTGGGAATAATAGTGATTCCTGACTGAGAAAGTTATGAGTTAATATATGTAAAGTGCTCAGGACAGTGCCAGACAGATTGTTACTATTCTTTATAGATGTCTTATTTACGATCTGAATAATCGTGATGATGGTTATATACTGTCTTGTTATTAGTTAGTGACCTTAGTTTGAATTGACAGAGGGGTTGGCTCCATCAGGCTTCCAGACTGTAGAGTCCAGTTCAAGTCAGTTGAACTAACCAATCACAGACGTCGCTTTCACCTGTCTAGTGGGTAAGGAGAATTTCTGGAACAAGATAAGAAACTCAAACATGTTACTGCCCTGCATTTATGTCATCATCATTTGAGATCTCCTTGTTACGTCAGGTTCTCTGAAGTTCTTTCCTTTCACGTGAGTTCTTCATCATTTTTCATGTCATGGCCCCTTTTAGAGTCTGGTAAAGCCTATGGAACCCTTATCAGAACACTGTTTTCGACGCCTATGATGAAATATGTAGGATTACCAAGGAAAACAGTTAAACCGAAATAACTATCACGTTATTAAGTAAATTTGTGATATGTCAGTACATGTGTTTACTACAGAGAGTAACAGGCTCTGTTAGGTTGGTGCAAAAGTAATTGTGGGTTTTGCTATTACTTTTTTCTAAAAACCACTGTAATTTTAGAGTGGTGATTAATGTAAATATGATTTTGAGATACCTGTAAAGACTTAATAGGATATGAAGATGTTCATGATAAAGTCGCAGGTACAGCTAATACTACTGTGGTTTATCACCTTTCTTAGTAATTTGAAGAAATGCTAAATTTCATCTAGAAATTAGCAAAACTAAGGATGTCATTTTTCCTTTCCAAGTTCACAGGCCCCTGAATTTGACACCCATAGATCTCAGGTTAGGAGCCCTCATAGGAACTTTAGCACAACATCTAGGAAGAGAAGGGATATTGGAAGTTTGTTTTGTCTTGTTTTGTTTTTTTAAACTGACTAAAATAACTTTAACACCAAAAAAAAAAAAAAAAAAAAAAAAGCTGTCCCAGATTTCAATCCTAAATGGATTAAGAGAAGGATTGATTTAGCTTTTCATGGCAGATTAAGATTGGGAATCCAGAATGCATCTAAGAGGAATAGTTACAGAAAGTTCATCTCAACTTTAATGGAGAGAGTTCTCCAAAGAGTCATGATCACAAGCCACTACTGTTTATTGGGTACTTGCCTTTATTCTTGGCAGTTTTTCAGATAGCACTGAGTCAGGTGGTGCTAAGCATTTTTACCCACATTGTCTTATTTAATGGGACAATTCATAAAATTCATAAAGGACAATTCATAAAATTAAAAGTGTTCATTTTGTTTTACAGAAGATACGGAGGTTTAATTACAGATATTCTAATGACTTCCCCAGTGTATTAGAGTTTTGGGTTTTGACAGAAAACCCAAAATAAAAGAAGTCTAAGGGTAGCAGGCCAGGATTGGTATAAAGATTCCATGGAGTACCTGGGCCAAGTCTTTCCCTTCCATGCTTAGCCATTCCTGGGAGTAACCCCCATGTCCATGGTCCAAGATGATCACCAGGTAGATAGCCAGCCATCACATCCAGAAGGCAGGGGGCCCTTGCACTACAGAAGAGAGGGCAGAAGGCACATGCCAGCTATATTGTAAGGAGGTATTCCTGAAGCTGCCATACAGCACTTACAACTTGGTGGCCAAAACCGAGTCACCTGACTACAGCTAGCTAGCTGCAAAGGAGGCTGGGAAATGTAGTCCTAATTGTGAGAGGCCATGTTTCTGTTTTTAAGGAAGGAGAGGGACATATTCAGTGCAAACTAACAAATCGCTGCATTACCTAAGGCCCATGATAGAGCCAGAGCTAAAATGTCTGGCTGTCTCTGATGTTTGTGCTCTTAATCTCCATGCCGTACTGACATAGTGTTCACATCTTAAAATGGGGATAATGAACTTGTGAGCCATGTATTTCAGAGGTGATTGGGATCATCTGAGATTATATAGGTAGAAGGTTTTTGTGAGATGGTACTTAAGTTATCATCTCACATTTCAGCAACAGCAGCATCTATAAGAATATCTTCTGTTCAGTTTTGTTGAGCTTCTGAATTAACATTGTTGACTCTGTTGTGCTTCCATTACAGGCTCGACTACCTGTGAAGTGGATGGCACCTGAAAGCATTTTCAACTGTGTGTACACATTTGAAAGTGATGTCTGGTCCTATGGGATTTTTCTTTGGGAGCTATTCTCTTTAGGTAAAATGATCCTTGCCAAAGACACCCTCATTAGACTCAGAGCATCTTCTTGAGGTTTCATTAGTGTCCTGCTTCCTTGTGATTAACACTGCTTTGCAAACTGTGTCTCAGGAAGCAGCCCCTATCCTGGAATGCCAGTCGATTCTAAATTCTACAAGATGATCAAGGAAGGCTTCCGGATGCTCAGCCCTGAACATGCACCTGCTGAAATGTAAGGGTCGAAAAATTTTTCCTTTAGATCACATTTTCCCTTTTATTTTTCTTTTTAAAGACAGAAACCCAGATGTTGAGGGTTTTCATAACACAGTTTGAAATGTCACTTGGTTTCTTTATGACACGCTGGTCAAATGTCATTTCTGTAGTTTATTTTCATAATCTCTTGTCACCAAAAATACAGAAAGTTTCAGCAGCATTTCATACATGCAGTGTTTTATGTTATCCATACGTCAGTCCATATGTCCAGTTGCATAGCTCTGGAATTATTACTGAAGTTGCTGGATGCCATACATTTGAAAACAGACTGAGGGTGTTGAGGAGGGATAGTAAATGGCCCTTGTCTTGCAGGTATGACATAATGAAGACTTGCTGGGATGCGGATCCCCTAAAAAGACCAACATTCAAGCAAATTGTTCAGCTAATTGAGAAGCAGATTTCAGAGAGCACCAATCATGTGAGTATACTCTGGCCGAATCCTCCTTCTCCCAGTTCCAGGTGTGTCCTCCTCCTCAGGTTTTCAAGGTGAGGACTAACCTCCCAACCCCTTCTCTCCTCATCTTAGGTTGCAAATTGGGCTTCAGGTAGGGGAAGTAAAGCAATGGAAACCAGTTCTTTCTGCCCAGCCCTCCTGTTCTGAGCCAAAGAAGGATGTGAGATTGAGGGGGAAGGGTGGAGAGTTTTGTACTCAGTGGAAGTAGAAGTTTCCGTAAGGATTTGCCATGTTTCCTCCCCTATCTCAAATGCTGGTCATGGGGTCAGTATTTTCTCCCTCTCACATGTCAGGGCCATTCATCCTTTGGAGGGTTGGGGTGATGTGAATAGAATAAACGCATAGAAAAGACAGCTTGTTACTGCAGTGAAATAAGCCTTCTGATCAAACAAGCATAGCCAGAAAATGGCAGATAGCTGTCATGCCCACAAGCCATATAGAATGAAGAGCTGTTTGAAGTTGGGAGATCCCTCCCAGTGATTTGGGAAGTGGGGGGGAATGAAAACTCAAATCTATTATTTCCTCTCTTGCTTTTAAGGAAGAATTAGTGATACTTTGACTCTGATTTTTTTAAGCTGCTTTCTTTACTGGGCTGTGTGCTTGGAGCTATCTTTTCTTTCCTAATAGCACACCACTGATAATTTTTGGGTTAAAGCTTGTTCTTCTGGGTTTCAAAGCATGTTTCAACTTAAACAGCATTTTTCACCCAGTTACTTTGATTCTTGACAGGAGACCCCTGGAAGGGCCATGGGTTTCTCAGCAAATTACATTGGTTGTTGGGTTGTAGTTGGCTGTAGAGATTTACAAGCCTCTTTAGATAGGTTTGATAGTGCTTGCTCCCTGGTGTGCCCCATTAGAAGAGCTAAGCTTGTGCATGTTTTGTCCCTACTTCTTGTATGAAGTTATTTCCTTTGGAAAAATGAAGGGGAAAACAAAGCTTATATTTGTTTTGTCAGTATGACTTGGGTTTTGGCCATAAAGTTCTTGTAAACCACTTCTCTCTTAAGAGTTTCCATCAGTTAGTGGTGATCTTGACACTGTAAGTATGCCTTTTGTTGCTGTGTTCATTGTAGGGACCTGGTGTATTGACTATGCGCTTGTTTTCCCCAGATTTACTCCAACTTAGCAAACTGCAGCCCCAACCGACAGAAGCCTGTAGTGGACCATTCCGTGCGGATCAATTCTGTCGGCAGCACCGCTTCCTCCTCCCAACCTCTGCTTGTGCACGACGACGTCTGAGCAGAATGAGTGTTTGGGTCACCCCTTCAGGAATGATCTCCTCTTCTATTGGCTTCCATGATGGTTATTTTGTTTTCTTTTGACTTGTATCCAACTCCAGGATAGTGGGCACCCCACTGCAATCCTGTCTTTCTGAGCACACTTTAGTGGTTGATGATTTTTGTCATCAGCCACCATCCTATTGCAAAGGTTCGAACTGTATATATTCCCAATAGCAAAGTAGCTCCTACCATGAACAGAAAACATTCTGATTTGGAAAAAGAGAGGGAGGTATGGGCTGGGGGCCAGAGTCCTTTCCAAGGCTCCTCCAATTCTGCCCAAAAATATGGTTGATAGTTTACCTGAATAAATGGTAGTAATCACATTTGGCCTTCAGAACCATCCATAGTAGTATGATGATGCAACAAGATTAAAAGCTGAAAACCTAAGTCCTTTATGTGGAAAACAGAACATCATTAGAACAAAGGACAGAGTATGAACACCTGGGCTTAAGAAATCTAGTATTTCATGCTGGGAATGAGACATAGGCCATGAAAAAAATGATCCCCAAGTGTGAACAAAAGATGCTCTTCTGTGGACCACTGCATGAGCTTTTATACTACTGACCTGGTTTTTAAATAGAGTTTGCTATTAGAGCGTTGAATTGGAGAAAAGGCCTCCCTAGCCAGAACTTGTATATACGCATCTATAAATTGTCCGTGTTCATACATTTGAGGGGAAAACACCATAAGGTTTCGTTTCTGTATACAACCCTGGCATTATGTCCACTTGTGTATAGAAGTAGATTAAGAGCCATATAAGTTTGAAGGAAATAGTTTATACCATTTTTTAAGGAAACAGTGTAACCACAAAGCACAGTCTAAAAATCTCCTCTTTTAGCTGATGAACTTATTCTATAGATTCTGCGGAACAAGTCTATCAGCTTCAGAATGGCATTGTACTCAATGGATTTGATGCTGTTTGACAAAGTTACTGATTCACTGCATGGCTCCCACAGGAGTGAGAAAACACTGCCGTCTTAGTTTCGATTCTTACGTAGCAGGAAATAAAGTTTAGGTTCAGCCTCCTTCACAGGCATGTCCTGGACGCCGGGCCAGTATCTATATATGTGTGTGTACGTTTGTATGCGTGTAGACAAATATTTGGAGGGGTATTTTTGCCCTGAGTCCAAGAGGGTCTTTTAGTACCCAAAAAGTAACTTGGCTTTCATTATTAGTACTGCTCTTGTTTCTTTTCACATAGCTATCTAGAGTAGCCTACCAGAAGCTTCCATAGTGGTGCGGAGGAAGTGGAAGGCATAAGTCCCTATGTATTTGCAGTCCACCTGCACTTAAGGCACTCTGTTATTTAGACTCATCTTACTGTACCTGTTCCTTAGACCTTCCATAATGCTACTGTCTCACTGAAACATTTAAATTTTACCCTTTAGACTGTAGCCTGGACATTATTACTGTAGTTTACCTCTTTTAAAAAACAAAACAAAAAACTCTCCTTCCTCACTGCCCAATATAAAAGGCAAATGTGTACATGGCAGAGTTTGTGTGTTGTCTTGAAAGATTCAGGTATGTTGCCTTTATGGTTTCCCCCTTCTATGTTTCTTAG
Organism: Theropithecus gelada; assembly: GCF_003255815.1. Lineage (NCBI taxonomy): Eukaryota > Metazoa > Chordata > Mammalia > Primates > Cercopithecidae > Theropithecus > Theropithecus gelada. Next base: position 87,173,123 of record NC_037672.1, on the reverse strand, counting down.
ACTACATTTAGAGAACTGTGGCCATTATCTGGAAGTAATCATTTGCACTGGAGTTCTATGCTCTCGCACCTTTCCAAAGTTAACAGATTTTGGGGTTGTGTTGTCACCCAAGAGATTGTTGTTTGCCATACTTTGTCTGAAAAATTCCTTTGTGTTTCTATTGACTTCAATTATAGTAAGAAAAGTGGTTGTTAGTTATAGATGTCTAGGTACTTCAGGGGCACTTCATTGAGAGTTTTGTCTTGGATATTCTTGAAAGTTTATATTTTTATAATTTTTTCTTACATCAGATGTTTCTTTGCAGTGGCTTAACGTTTGAAATTATTTTGTGGCTTTTTTTGTAAATATTGAAATGTAGCAATAATGTCTTTTGAATATTCTGAAGCCCATGAGTCCTTGAAAATATTTTTTATATATACAGTAACTTTATGTGTAAATACATAAGCGGCGTAAGTTTAAAGGATGTTGGTGTTCCACGTGTTTTATTCCTGTATGTTGTCCAATTGTTGACAGTTCTGAAGAATTCTAATAAAATGTACATATATAAATCAAGTGGAATCATTTGATTGTTGAGATTCGTGAGATTAAACTTTAAAGCATTAAAGTGCATTCATCCTGACAACATTTTGTACTCAGTTTTCATAAAATATGTGCAAGACTATCAGATCATACTAGGATTTACATACTTAGAGATTGAACAGATATTAAGAATTTTCATCCGTGTGATATTTTCTCATTTTAGTCTTACAACCTGAGGTCTCTGTTTAAATTGAAAAATAGATACAGTGAACATTCTAAAAATTTTACACATAGCTATGATTACTATTAGATTGATTCATGTGAATTTTTGGTATTCATGTGAATTTGCTGCCATTTTTGGCAGCAAAATAATGGTCAAATAACAGCAATTTCATGTGGCTTAATTTAATATGACTGGCATGTTTCCTCCCAGAAGAGACCGTCTAAAAATATGAACAGTAAAATAATAGACCAAGTTAACATGAGGAATCCCAAGAAAGTGGCTTGTATTCTTGTTGGCTTGAGTTTTGAAGACAGGTTATTTCAAAATGAGATATTCATGCTCCACCTGAAGTCCTTATTCTTACTTGCTTCTGGAACAGAGTTAGGTTCCACTTCTACTTGGAGGGAGGTGCTTAGTATGTATGAACTGGGTGCCGTCATGTGGGTGAAACATTCTGCATGCCCAAGTGATACTGTCCAGACCACTGGAACCCAAACAGAGGCCGAGAGTTCTTCAGCTTGAAACAAAGGAAGCACCCTGAATCACATAATCCTATTAAGAATGAATTAGGCACCCACACACTCTCAGTCATGACTGCCTTTATTGATGTGACATCTACACCTGCAGAAATGTCTCCTGAAAGGAAAGGGAAGGGGTGAAAAGTGACCTGTAATGAAAAGGAATCCTTTTAAAATCAAGAGGGAATTGTGTGGCAAAGAATGCGTCAATAATCAGTGAAAAACACCCACATTTCAGTCAGGCGATTCCCATTATTTTATTACAGACAGGAATGAATGCTAATTGACCACAAAACAAAGAAGTCTTTTCTTTCCAAATGTTTTCGCTGTCATTTAGCCTTTGTCATGTGTGAGAAATTTGCGTTAGAAGCGGTTGACAGGCCCCTGTGTTAGGAGTCTAGCTAATTTTCCTCACCAGCCTAGCTTTTCAAAGGAAAGTAATACCAGGTCTTGGTGCCCAGGCTCAAACTTGGTTCAAATCTCAGTGCCACCCCTGTCTCTACCACTTGCTGTTGTGTGACATTAGGCAGATTAGCTCTTGAAATCTCAGTTCGTGGGAGTAGTGTCTACCTTGATGTATTAATGTGAAGCTGTCGAGACCAGCTCGTTCATATGCCTAATAAGTTTTGCCGTGGCCAATTCACCTTATTAAGCAGGGAGGGTGGTGCTTCTGTACTGACACAACTCATATAAAATTATACAATCAAAAACTTGCTTCTAATTTTCTTAGGTGCAAACAGTATTGTACAAGTGTGCTGCAGAACTTGACGTTGCTATAAAGATTTCTGGGTGGTGGTGGGTTTTTTTGTTTGTTTGTTTTGTTTCGTTTTGTTTTTAAATCCCAGTGTTTGGCCAGGAATTCAAAACTCTCTATTCTTGCTCCAGCCTTCCTTCCTACTTCTCTCCCATTATCAAAGGCCCATGAGTGTGCCCCATGCTCTTCTCTGCTTCCATTCTCAGACTGCATACTGTCCCTTCTCTCCAGCAAGACAGACCAGCAAAATCATCTCGATGGGAAGTTGTCGCTGAACTCCCACAGCACTCTTTACTTTTTATGGCTCTTACAATTGATTTTCCAATTATTTTGGCTCTTGTCTTGTCCCCACCCCCACTATATCCAGACTTAAAATCAGTTAACATAAAATTCCCGTATGTGCCAGGGTTACTGCATTTACTTGTTTAAATATTAAATTGTCCAGACACTCAGGGGTTAAATTGCCCAAGAGGTTGCAGGAGTTACGTTTTGCCCAAGTTCACTGAGCAGTACATGAAGCCAGACTTAGAATCCAGATCTGTACCTCAGTGATGGCAAATACCTGGTCTTCCCACACTGGTGTCTCCAACCACCCTGGCCATGCAGACATCACTCATCTGCCACCACACCCTCCAGCTGAGCCCAGGTGCCTTAGAAGTCACAGTCTTCTCCAACAAGCTGATATGAATCAATTGGTGTTAGCCTGCAGAGAAACTTACCTGTCCCCTTTAAATGATGACCAAGTTTCCATCTTCCTGAGGGACAGATGTTCTTCATCTCAGACACCCCCAAAGCTGCTAGCACAGTACTTCAAGAGTGGTTCTTTTTGAACAAATAATTAAACATCCCATCAGTGTTTGGAGTGAGAGAGAGCCATTTGGGAGGAAATGGGCCCAAGAAAGAGGGGAAATAGAAGAAGACAGAAGGCAGTGAAGTTAGCTTAATTTCACATGAGGGGGTGGCACTTTGGGGAGAAGGGAAAGGGGAACTAGAAACATTCCTTTGGACAGCCTTACTGAGGCCTGTACAGAGGCTTTGTGGGAACAAGGAGAAGAGAAGAAAAGGAAGGCGCTGGTAGACTGGGAAGGGTGGAGAGGAAGGGAAAGTGGCAGGAGTGCTCTTCCTTATTCAGAAGCAGGGAGAGGAGCTGAAGCTGACAAGCAGTTTCTGGGCTTGAGGTGCAGAAGCTGAAGACAGGAAGACCGTGCCACCCCACACTTGGTCTTGGAGAAGGTCAGCAGCACTGGCGTCTGCATGAGAAAACGCCCCAGCGGAGAGGTCTCGGGATGAGCAAGGCTTCAGGAAGCACCAGCTGGGCAGCCTTTGAGTGAACCTTTATGAAGAAAAGTGTATTGGTTTTCTAGGGCTGCCATAATAAAGCGGTTGAAACTGGCTGGCTTCCGTATGGAAACTGATTGTCCCACAGTCCTGGAGGCTAGAAGTCTGAGATCAGGGTGTTGGCAGGGTCAGTTCTTTCTGAGCACTGTGAGACTCTGCCCCATGCCTCTGCCAGCTTCTGGTGCTTTGTCGGCAGTCTTTGGCATTCTTTGTACATCTCTGTCTTCAACTTCAACTTCACATGGTGCTCTCCCTGTGTGTGTGTCTGTGTCCAAGTTCCCCCTTTTGGTGAAGACACTAGTCATATTGGATTAGGGGTTCAACCTATTCCAGTACAAGTTCATCTTAACTAATTACATCTCCCAAGACCTTATTTCCAGTAAGGCCATATTCTCAAGTACTAGGAGTTATGGATATGACTTCAACATAGGAATTTGGAAGAGACACAATTCAACCCAGAACAAAAAAATCTCAAAACCATCTTGATTGCAGGTGACCTGGTCCTCCCTAGAGTACTGAAATGGGCTCTCTAAAAACTCTTGAATGATCTCCAAAGTTCCAATTTCAGAGCCCTCTGTTCAATCATTGCATTACCTAGAGCAGTGTTTAGAACAGAGTCTGGTCTGTAGCAACCACTCAATTGTCAAATAAATGAAGCTTTATGCATTGAAATACTCCTCCTTGTAACTTGCCTTCTTGCCTGCATTCTCTGCTCCTCCTCTTGGTCTTCCTCCAGCACCCTTTTAAAAGTGGCAGTTCCAGCATTTGGTCCTTTCTTATTTCAGCTGATACATTCTCCAATCTCTGGTCAATCTCATCTAATCCCTGAGATGTGGCTGTCATCAACCAACCTACAATTTCCAACTCTGTCTCTGGCTCTGACATCTCTCCCTTTGTGTAGACTAGAATTGCCAGATAAAATAGAGGACATCCAGTTAAATTTGAATTTCAACATTTAATATAAGTATGTACCCTTAAGTATTTAGAACATATGGATCCTAAAAAATTATTGTGCACTTGAAGTTCAAAGTGAAACTGATGACCAGTATTTTGTTTACTAAATCTGATAACCCTTGTCTAGATTGTGAGACTCTTGAAATTAAGGACGGCACTTAATTAATTATTGGATATTCTAAGTCCAGCACATGGAAGAAATGCAGTTTCAAAGACACTAAAATATGGAAAAGGAACTTTATTTTATTGAAGATCTGCAAGTGGCAAACCCTTTACTTTTTGATGTCTAAATTGTCGTTTCACCTTCATTCTTAAAAAAATATTTTCACTAGATATAGAACTCAAGGATGGCAGTTATATTTTTCAGCACATTCGTTTCCACCCTCTTCGAGTTTCCATTTTTTGCTATTGAGAAGTCTGTTCAGATTGTCATTCTCCTGAAGATATTATTTTTTTGTTTTCATTATTGACTCTAACATTTTCTCTTTGTCTTTGGTCTTTACAGTTTCACTATGATATGTCTAAGCTTGAATTTCTCTTTACTTATTTTATTTGAAATTATTTGGACTTCTTGAATCTATAGATTGGTGTCTTTAATCAATACTGGAAAAATCTCAGTCCTTTTAAAATTGTTCAATCTTTAAAAAATCTTTCTTCTCCATCTTATTTCTCGTCTCCTTCTGGTACTCCAATTCAATGCATCTTAAAGTCTCACTGTATCCTCCATATCTCTTAATCTGGCTTTCGTATTTTCCTTCTTTTTGTCTTTCTATGCTACACGCAAGGTAATAACTGTTCTTCCTGTTATCCAAATTCCCCTTCAGCTCCTGTCCATGGAGAACCATTTTAGTACCTTCACTGAGGTATAATGAACATAGCATAGACTCCACTGGCCATTGTAAGTATAAAATTCAATGATTTTATTAAATTACAGAATTGTGCAACTATTCCCACAATTCAGCTTTAGAACATTGCTGTTATCCCCAAAATTTCCCTTATGCCTGTTTGCAGTTAAAAGGTATTCAAATAATTTTAATGGATTAATTTTCAGTTACTTTTGCCCTGTGAGATGATACCACATATTTGACTTTCTCTTATATTACTCACTCATTGAGTCATTTATTATCTCTAGGCTCTTTCTAGATGTTTTGGTCATATAAATAACAGTGATAATCAACAGGTTGCCTTGGTTGGAGAATTATCAGTGGTGATAATACTGATGATAATGAGAGCTACCATTTATGTAATGCCTATTATGTCCCTGGATCTTTATTGGGTGTGTTATACGCATTACTTTATTTGAGCCTCACAACAATCCTGGAAGGTAGGTATTATTTGTCTCCATTTAAAGGTGAGAAAACTTGGCCTCTGAGAGACTTGCTATCTTGCCCTAAACTTCACGGTTATGGGCAATGGAATTGAGAGGTAAGCTCTAGTTTGACCCCTGAGTCATAGGATTTTAAGCAGCAACTTCACCAAAATGAGCAAGCCCTTTCTTTTTCTCAGTGTTGGATGATCTTTTAGCCATTTCATTTCACTTTTAAAAATACAAGAGAAGGCTGAGCATGGTGGTTCACACCTATAATCGCAACACTTTGGGGGGCCAAGGGGGAGGATTGCTTCAGCCCAGGAGTATGAGACAAGCCTGGGCAACACAACGAGACTGCATCTCTATAAAAAATAAAAGTAAGATAAATAAAAATACAAGAGAAGGTAAGGAAATCAAATCAGCCACTTTGCTACTTACTACTAATTCCTCTAAAATGCTGGTGAGAATGTAGTTGAAGTAAATGCTAATATAGGCTCCAGAATTATCTGTTGATGTCACAGGTTTGTGATCTGCCCACTTCCTGGTGTGCCATGTGAACTTCCCTATGTCCTTCAGGGACATTTATCCCTCTGTTTCAAAGAATAATCTTTTTCATTTGAGCCTAGTGAGAAAAACAAAATGCTGGATTTACAGAGGGGTGTGGAGTCTGAAGTGTGGAGAGGAGCATTAGATAGAGCCAATCAAGAATTTCAGATCAGTGAGAGTGTGGGTGAAAATACCGCCTTTCTCTCGATCCAACAGTTGTTATTGTTGATTATAAATTAACAAGCTGTTACCCATATGTCTCCTCCACTGTCGATTCCATGTTCATTGGTTGAACGCGGCTTCTATGATGTGGGTTCTTCTATGAAGGGTTTAACTTCACAAGGGCTAAGTCCTCAGGGTAAACGCTCCTAGTTGAAATCAATGTTCTCAAGTGACTCAGCTGTATGTCTCCATCTGTGGCTGACTTTGAAGTGTGCGTGCCTTTTTGAGCACATCAGCAGGACTATGGTGTATTTTATGATACTGACCTTTTTCTTTGTGGTCTGTGGCTTAGCAGCCACTCTTGTTCTATAGCAAATGAAGAATGAGGACAGGCAAAAGGACTTTCTTCATGGCTGCTTGTCTCAGGATATGAATAGGCATCCTAGGGAAACTGAAAACACTTGTGTCCACACAACAGGCCACCTGGGTGGCCTGAGTGCCAAACCCTCTTATGTGGCATAATTTGCTTCTAATCAGGGTGCATTTTACTCCTATGGAGTGTTTGGTATAGAAAGCGGGTATGTGTGAACTGAATTTCTCTACTGCTACATTCAGATACTCCAGCTGGCATGATAGCATGATGTGACAATAGTTTTTATTGAATGATCTGGTTCATTAGCAAAGACATGAAGTGACTTTGTTGAGAAGGATACAGAGGCTTCCAACAGGTTCAGTGAGAAAGAATGCTGTGGTTAAGTTCTGTCTGCTTGGACATAGGCATGGGGAATTGTATTTTGTGTGCTAACTCTTACATAGCACCCATATATAGCTCGTATGTTCTCAGTGCTTTACATACATTCATTAGTCTAATCCTCTCAAAAACCATATGTAATAGTTATTATTTTACAGATGAGGAAAATAAGGCACAGAGAAGTCAAACAGCCTGCCAAATGTTACAAAGCTAGTAAGTGGCCAAGACAGGACTGGAATCCAAGGAACCTGGCTTCAGAGTTTGGGTTCTGAACCACTATGTCAAACTGCCTCTCTATGTACTTATTTTCCCATTCTAATCAAGACAGACTACCTAGGTCAGCCAGATTCCATACAGGCCTCATATTTTTTCCCTGGCCTAGGATGCAAGAGGGGGTCTTCTCCACACGGATGCCTCCTACACATGAGTTTCATGGGACTTGAATGCCCTTCTTTTCTCCTAGGCTGACAAGGATTTAGATTCCTGACTTTGCAAAATGAGATGGCTTTTTCAGGCAGACAATAAGGAAGCTCCAAGGATAAATAGGCACCCAGAGCACATGTTGGTGACAATTGAACTGTCTCTGAAATGCATGATATCTAAGGATGACAGGGAAAGTAGAAGACAATGGTACAGTGTAAGGCAGCAGTCCCTAACCTTTTTAGCACCAGGGACCAATTTTGTGGAAGACAATATTTTCATGGACGGGGTGAGGAGAATGGTTTCAGGATGAAACTGTTCCACCTCAGATCATCAGGCATTAGATTCTCATAAGAATTGGGCAGCCTAGATCCCTCGCATGTACTGGTTAACAATAGGGTTCATGCTCCTATGAGAATCTAAAGTTGCTGCTGATCTGACAGGAAGCTGAGCTCAGGCAGTAATGTTCCCTTGCCCTTGCAATGCAGCCTGGTTTCTAACAGGTCATGGACCAGTACCGGTCCCTGTTGGGGACCCAGGTTGTAAGAAGTCCCAAGCCCATCCTCTTGCCTTAGTTGTGCTACTGTTTACCACTTACCTGACCTCCTTTCTTAAGCAACCATTTATTAAGCATTAAACACTTAACTTGCATTATTTCATCCCATCCTCACAACAGCCCTAGGAGATAGGGAGTTATCTGTATTGCAAAGATGAGGAAACTAAGACTCAAGGAGTTTAAGTAAATTTTGTTTAACTCCAAATTCCCTCTCAATGGAAGCAGAAAATTTCCACTGTTGTTACTGCTGAACCCCAAATTAAGTCCCAATAAGCAAAACAGACAATAGCGATAGGGGTCCCTGAAGTCCACTTGCCCGCCCAGCTCTTCCTCCACAGCTACCCCGCAGACTCTAGTCTTTCACAGACCACATTTGGGAAACCACTGGAAGTTCCCTGCAGTTCAGCAGCTTAAAATCCCACCTTGTAGTGATGTGGTTGACTGTGGCTGAGGTCTCCTCTTACTGAAAGACCTCCAGTCCCTGGGGCACCTTGGGGGAATTCCCCAGTCTCTTAAACTCAGCCTCTTCTATTGACTCAAACAGGAAGACATGGAAGGAAGCACACCTTCCCTGTCTACAAGTTTCCGAGATTTCTCCAGCAATAAGGCTCTTGTTTTTAAATTTCTTTTTAATTTTTATGTAATATGCTATTACATTCAAAAGATCTGCTCAGCTCTTATTTTCCTTTAGGTAATCAATATTAACTTTGATATAATATCTTTCTGTTCTTGTGCATATATTTATATCTATTATTTAAAGAAATGGGATTATTCTATTAAGGAAGGCAAAGAATTTTTATCTGAGGAATGTGAGTCCTTTCTAACTTTTAGGCCTAAAAAGCCATTAAAATGAGAAACAATCACATCCTACTTCCCTGCTTTGTGAGCTATGCATTCATCCACTGAACCTGCTTGCTATTGCCTAATTAATCTAATAATGCCACATCAAACACTATAACCCACACTCTATAGTTTAACAATGTATAGCCAATCACTAATCAATGTTATTTCTATAAACCAATGAGAATTCCTGACAAACTGAGTGTCCTGTCAGCCCACTCCCTGTCTCTCTTTTTTTCTTTATCCTTTAAAAATCCATCTGTAACTTCCACTAATTGAAGTATACATTCATGGCAACTTGAATCTATGCTTCCGAGTTGCAGTCCTCAACCTTGGCCCAAATAAATTCTCTGCTTACTTATATTAATTTTGCCTCAGTTTCTTCCTTTCCTTTTATGTCAACATTATATATATATGTTATATATATACACACATATATATGCAACTAACATTGCATTGCATATATATATATGCATTGCATGTATATATTCTGCAACTAGCATTTTAACTTACAATGTATTATGATTATCACTCCATATCATCACATATAGATAAAATTTACAATTTTCCACAGTATGGATCTACCACAAAGCTGATATTTTCAGGTAAGAACTTGTCACATTGGCTATTGGCAGTCTAAGATCTTATCATTTTTGGTCCACTTCTACCAAATGCAGAGGATGGCATACATTTGTTTGTATGGACTAAAAGCTAAGTCAGGGGGAAGTATGTGATATTCTATTTTGGTCAGTTTAGTAAGTAAAGATAATTTATATGAGAGGGCCTAGTGCAGTGCCAGTTGAGGCGCATGTGCTCATTAAATGTTAATTAAATCTCAAAATACAATATGCTTTGGTAAGTAAGAATAACTGAGAAAGTAGAAGGAATATTAGTGTGCCTGGACTGATTTTTATTGAATGTATTTTAGAAGTAAGATTATTAGTTTTTGTAGATGTCTAAAGGAAATGGGAAGAAAAGGAGTTATTTTCCCATCACACACATACTTCTATAGATTGTCTGCCTATGATTAAAATAGAGCCAAACCACACCAGGGTTGCATTAGACATTCACCCTTCAGATAACAATAGGTTATCACTTTCCTTTTGAACTGCTCTCCAATGAATGCAACCCCCCTCCTCCCAAGAATGTCAATCAATCCTTACTCCAGTTTGGGCTGATTGGTAAAGCATTAGCCTGCTCTTAACCGCAATGAAAATAGCTGCACTCCAGGTACTTGTCTGGCAGTATAAGCTCCAACTCCCTGGCATTCAGAATCCATCAAAAGCCTGGTTGATAGAAACAATACTTATGCACAATTGTCTAAAGAATAATCAGTTCATCTGCCCTCTCTTTTGAAATTCAAGTTCTATTCATGAACGTAAGAAAGCTGTGTGTATGGATTGGGTTATATTGTACCATAACCCCAGAAATGCTTTTGCCAAATTATGCTTTGGGTTTAATCCATCAGCTTTCACCACAGATTAAAGAAATTGTTGAAGAAGAGCATTATTACGATTAATGTTTATTGTTTGGAGTCCAGAAGAGTTGAGTTTTCATTCCACCTCTGCCATCTATTAGCCATAAGTCTTTAAGGAAGTCATATAATTCTCTAATATACAGAATTTAAAAGGAACAACAACAACAACAACAACAACAACAACAAATAATCACATTCACAAATGGGCAAAGGACATGAATAGACATTTTTCAAAAGAAAACAAATAAATGGACAAGAATATGAAAAACTGTTCAATATCACTAGTCATCAGAGAAATGCAAATTAAAACTACAATGAGACATCATCTTATACTAATCAGAATGACTATTACAAAAATGACAAAAAATAACAGATGTCAGTGAGGATGTAGAGAAAAGGGAACTCATACACTGTTGGTGGGAATGTAAATTAGTACAACCTCTATGGAAAACAGTATGGAGATTTCTCAAAGAACTAAAAATAGAACTTTCATTCTATCCAGCAATCCCACTACTGGCTATCTAATCAAAGAAAAGGAAATCAGGCCAGACTTGGTGGCTAATGCCTGTAATCCCAGCACTTTGGCAGGCTGAGGCACGTGAACTGCTTGAGTTCAGGAGTTCAAGATCAGCCTGGACAACATGGTGAGACCCCCATCTCTACAAAAAAATTCAAAAATTAGCCACATGGTGGCTCTCACCTCTGGTCCCAGCTACTTGGGAGGCTGAGGTGGGAGGATCACTTGAGCCCAGGAAACGGAGGTTGCAGTGAGCCGAGATCATGCTACTGTACCTCAACCTACACTGAATGAGACTGTTTCAAAGAAAGAAAAAGAAAAAGAGATTACATCAAAAGATACCTGTACTCATATGTTTATCTCATCACTATTCACAATAGCAAAGATAAGTAATCAATCTAAGTGTCCATCAATAGAAGACTGGATAAAGAAAACATGGTATATATACACAATTGAATACTATTGCGCCACAAAAAAATAAAATCATATGTTTTGTAGCAATGTGGATGGAACTGGAGGCCATTATCTTAAGTGAAACAGCTCAGACACAGAAAGACAAATACCACATGTTCTCACCTATAAGTGGGAGCTAAATAATGTGTATACATGGAAGCAGAGTGTGAAATGACAGACAATGAAGACTTGGAGGGGTTGGGGTTTGAGGGGGTGGATAGTAGGAGGTTGCTTTGGGGGATACAATGCACATTGCTCCAGTAATGGATGCACTGAAGGTCCTAACTTCACTGCAATGCAACACATCAATGTAGCAAATTGTACCTGTACTCCATGCATATATACAAATAAAAAAATTTTTAATGAGGAAAATACTATTTAAAAGCCTAGAAGAAATATATAATCAAAATGCTTCACAAATTATGTAATTTCACACTCCAATTTAAATAAACTGAAATTCAAAATCATAGATGATGTATTGTGGATGTGATGTATACAAGAAAAATGGCACCATAGTTCAAATCAGAGGACTTTTAATCAAAGAAAGGGCATTGAAAGACTGGAGAATGAATGTATGTTCATAGAATTAATTTAAATAAAAGGTTTAAGGTATTACTGAGTGTTTTTTTTTTTTTTTTTTTGGCTTTTGTTTTTGTTTTCAATCTGTCAGTGAGTTACTAGACCCAGATAATTTTTATTGTATTATTTTCACTAACAGCACTTTTAAGACTCATGAAAGAAATCTCATGAAACAGAATGTTTTTGGATTTCGTGAATCAAATAATGTTTTTTTCTCTTTGTAGTTACTCCTAGAAAGCTTGGAGCCAAATGAGCGACTTACCCCTTGCAAATGGAGACCATTTGATGATACACATTTTGTATTAATCTTGTTTCCTCCCTCATTTCATTTTCCTTTATTTGTTTTAAAGATTTATGTTATTTTATGTAACTCTATGTATCATGCAAGATACAGATATCAAACCTGCGACCTTTCTATCTCAAGCAGAGAGGGATTCAGTGTAGAATTAGGTGCTTAATCAGGGGCTGGAATGGTGGGCTCTAGGCTGGTTCTCCAAGAATATCTTCCGGAAAAACACTGCTAAACTGACCACAAGGGCTGCTGCTGCCTCTGACACAGTCAGGATATGAAAATTGGGAGGCCACCACTGGAATCGTTGATCTCAAAAGCTCACTTCATAGCTGTATCCCAAAGGTGAGGAAACTACTGTTGCTTAGGTTGCTGCCTCTGCTTTCTCATGTCCATAAAACCAGGAGCTGGGCAATGTAATACAGAAAAACTCCCTTCCCAGTGCCCGTGTTTCCCAGCAACAGCAGCTGAAGCAGGAGGGGAATTACCGCCTCGCCCTCACTTCCTCCTGCTACACCTCAGATAAGTACTGCTGACAGGTGGAATTGAATTCACAGTAAGAACCCTAGCTTCAAGAGAGTCCAGGAAATACTTTCTTGTCAAGCACTCTGCAGCACTGCAACCAAACTAGAAGAAGGCTGCAATGAACGCTAAGAGCCAATCCAACTATAAGTATTTTTGTGAGTCGCCATAAATCCTTTCCAGTCTAAGGTATGATGGGTAGGGATATAATTAGAAAGATGCTCCGAATCCCTTCACCTTTTAAAAAATAAAAGTAGCATATCCCCTCCTTACATTATATCCAACATACCTATTTTTTCCCTCACACACATATTAAGAGTAACACTTGGAGAAAAGAGGAGACTGGAAATTAATAAACTAGAGCTGAGCACTGATTCTACTAGCCATGGGACATGAAACAAGGCTGAGAACCAGTTTTCTCACTAATATAATGAGAATAACAGTAACACCTTCCCTAACTACCTCACATTATATTCTAGGGATAAAGATCTCTTTATTTTTGCCTTTAAAAGACATGTGGCATTTATGTTTCTAAATCACATTTTATCTGCTGTACACCCCCTATCCTACCAAGCTGGCAAGATATTTAATCTAAGTCATTATTGGGCTTCCTCTCTTCCCCAGAGAGGACTTACACAGTAAGACAGGAGAGACGGTTCTTCGCCTTTGGTCCGTAGTAGTTGATGTAAGATCCTCATTTAAAAGTCATGCATGGTGCCTTGAAACCAGGCATTTCTGTTGCTCCCGTACCAGCTGGGGAGCCAGGTCTTTGGTGCCAGACATACATCGACAGATGAGGCACAGACAGCGTCCTTAAGAAGTAGATGGGCTCCTGGGAAATAGAGATCATAAATACATAATTTATTACAATGGGATCAGGGGTAGGTATACAGAATGCCTTAAAAGCATAGAGCAGGGATTGATTAGTTTTGTCTGGGGAGTCAGAAGAGACTTTATGGGGCCTGTCATAGAGTAGCTACTCAATAAACCTGGGGCCTGGCTCTTCTTTGTTTTTCAGAGTATTCCTAGAGTATTGAGGTGTCACAATGCATGAGCCCCACTTAGCTGCTGCATCGCAAAACTCCTATTTTCTTGCGAGTCTCAGGAAATTTCCCCAAATATCCCTTATCCCCTCTGAGAAAACCTAGCATAATGCATTCTATAAGCCCAGGTTTTAAAAAATGAAGGCTACAAAAAGGAACAGGTGTTGTCTTCCGGCAACTTCTGCCTGCCACACAAATTAATCTCTCAACAAATTGTACTGCCACATCTGAAAAAGAGTTCTCAGACGTGTCAAGTGTTATATAAATGCATAGAACATAACTCAAGGCCTTGCTGTTTGTCTAATCTAGTACGAGGCTGGTCCTAACAAGTAGCGGCATTTTGGCTGCAAGATTCAGAGAATGCCCTGAAAATTGTACAGATTAGAAAATATACAGCATTATTTTAATTGTTATTTTTAGAAGATTAGAAAGAAAGGAAGCAGAAGGTCATAATGAAGGAAAACCTTCTTCAGGTCTGTCTAATCCCACCGATACGCTGCCAAGCAGCTGGGGGACTTTGCACAGGTCATTTAAGGTTTGTGGGAGCTGGATTTGTCATCTTTGAAATGAGATGACCCTGATATAGCAATGGTTTTCAACATATTCAGTGGGCATGAGGACGGGGGTGGATAGATCTCTAACCTTGTTTTAATTAGAGCTATCTGACATTTATCTGGTTTATAGATTGGGTAAGAAGAAAGAATTCTGCACTCAAAGCAAGAAAAGGTTTTGAAAACCACTAGACAGATTGATCTCTAGGTTCTTTGCTTCTGTGAATGCAGGTGAATCTTCTGAGAACAGGTGGGGCATGCTGTGCCATCGAGGTTCTCTATTAGATGCCAGCAAATGATGGCTGCAGCCCCAGCCATGGGCTCAGAACCCAAAAATGCTGTAACAGGACTAACCCTCCTAGGATGTGCATAGCTCCTTGGGAAACAGGAGTTGATGGTGCAATGCCTCCTACTCTGGCTTTGCCAATCCCTCAGCCTTGTTTTATTTTTTATTTTTTTTCTTGTAATCTTGCCTTGGGGTGCACATGTTTGAGGTAAATGAATCAGGACACAGGCAGGCAATCTTACACTTCTCTTTCGGTTGCCTTCACGGCTGCTCTGTCGTTTTCCATACTAGTCAAGTAAAGCCCACAATTCTAGAATCTGAGCCACTAGCTCCAAAGTCACAGCAGATAACATTAATTTTTTTAACCACCACAGTCTTCCATGCAACAAACATTTTCTGCATACCTGCTCTGTGTGAGGCACAAGAGTAGGTGGCAGACATACATTGATAAAGAAGTCATAGACAGCGTCCTTAAGAAGTATATGGGCTCCTGGGAGATAGAGATCATAAATATATAATTTATTGCAATGGGATCAGGGGTAGTATACACAATGCCTTAAAAGCCTAGAGAAGGGAACAATTTCTTTTGCCTGGGTGGTCAGAAGAAACTTTATGGTGCCAGTCATATAGTAACTACTCAATAAATATTTATCAGTGAGAAGATGTTTGAGGTGATAGACTTTGAAGCTAGACTGCATAGAATTGGATCCCAGCTTCATCACTTTATCAGTTGTGTAACTTTGAGCAAGATATTTAAGTTTTCTGTGTCTCAGTTTTTCTATCTGAAAAAATGGGGTAAATTGTACTGGGGTCAACTGTTGTGGTGAGGATTAAGAGTTAATGTAGGTAAGGTACTAAAACAGTGTCTGACATGTGGTAAATGCATTGCATAGGCTTGCAGCTTACTGTGGGCATTGAACTGGAGTTTGCAGGATAGAGAAAAGAAGGACAGATAGTGCCTGGGATCCAGATTAAAAACAGAATTTTTCTTTTCCTTTTTTTTTTTTTTCTGTAGATTAAGAATTTCCCATGTTTGTATTTTTATTATTATTTTTTTTAAATTATACTTTACCTTCTAGGGTAAATGTGCACAACATGCAGGTTAGTTACATATATATACACGTGCCATGTTGGTGTGCTGCACCCATTAACCCATCAATTACATTAGGTTTATCTCCTAATGCTATCCCTTCCCACTCCCTCCACCCCACAACAGGCCCCGGTATGTGATGTTCCCCTTCCTAACACTGCATGTTCTCACTCATAAGTGGGAATTGGACAATGAGAACACAAAAACAGAATTTTTCAATAACTCAGTGAGGAAACTTGCTCTTAGTGGAATTAAAGAAAAAGGGTGGGGCTGGGGGGGGAGGGCAATGCGGGAGCCCCAGCTCCCTGTACTTGTCCTCCCTTATTCTCTGTCTCTGGCCTCCTGCCATCTTCTTCTCTATCTCTCATTTTTGGTAACGTTTTGTTCTCCTTTCTTTCCTTCTCCTTTTTTTGACCCCAATTCCCTTTTCCCTCCTCCATCTTTCTTCTACTCTTTGCTTTCTCCTCTCCTTCCCTCTATCTCTCTTTAGCCTCCTGAGACCTCCTCTTTGCATCCTCTGTTTCCTCCCCTTTTTCATTTCCCTGAATCCCTGTTCTTCCTCCCCCTGCCCACTCAACCAAGCTGGCTCTACAGATACTTTTCCAAGGCCTGAAAAACCAGACCTTCTTCTTCTCTCTGCCCCCCTGCCCCTGGCAAGAAGCATAGTAATAGGCTTAGGACAGACAAGAACAGAGAAGTAAATCTTTTTTGTTATTGTTGCTTCTCAGAGAATGATACCAGTGGTTGCCCCTTTGTTCCAACATAGCCAGGGCTCTCTTTATGACATGTGTAGCTTGGGGTGATCATGGCTTTTGGTCTTCTAACTTCTCACTGTCAAACATTTTAGCAGTTTTCAGGGTTTAAATGGCAGTCATTGATATGAACAGAACCACCCCTGCTGACACCCTGAAGGGGATAAAGCCTGAATCTTCAGAAGGAAAAATTCATGAGTTTTCTACACTCAGAAGTTAATGCTTGGGCATGAAGTGTAAGCCTGGAGCTGGGGCAGAAGGCCTTTGAGAAGTCTGGCCTGGGCATCTCCCGAGAGGGGCTTTCATTTTCTTTTTTCGTTCTGCAAATGATTCCTGCACATTGACTGCATTCAAGGCGATGCAATGTTGACAAGACAGACAAGGTCCTTGCCCTCTTGGGATGACTTCTAAGGGGGCAGGTAGACCATAACAAGTCAAAACATGAAAGAGTTACTTTTAGATAGTAGCACTATAGTTACTTTTAGATTACTAGTGCTATAAAGAAATTAAGACAGTTATTAACACAGGGATTTTTATGGAGAAAGAATTTGCTTCAAATCACATAGTGAAGTCCTCCCTGAAGAAGAGCCCTTTGAGCTGGATCTTCAATAATAGTAAGAAGCCACAGAAAGACCTGGGGAAGGGAATTCCAGCAGCCAGAAGGGCAAATGCCAAAGATTGGAGATAGGAAGAGTTTAGAGAAAAAAGACCCCAACAGACGGAGAGTAGGGACTGAGTGGGGAGGGTGGTATGTGATGAAGCTGGGGAAGGAGGCAGTGACCAGAATATACAAGCCCTTCTAAGTCATGTGTGTAAGTCCATTTTGTAAGTGACAGAGACTGACTGGCTGATTATATCAGAAAAGTAATTTGTTGAAAGGAGCTTAGGTGTCCCACAGGATTGCCAGGGAAGGATATGGAAAAGAGATTAGATCACAGGCAGTAGCTGGACACTTGCAATGCCAGTGTTGTACTGCCACCCTTGCCATCACTAGACAGCAGCCTTGTTGCCTCTGCCCAACACCTGGATAGAGTGGTGGGAAGATTAACATTCTAATGTTAATGTTAATCTCATTCAAAAACACCTTTGCAGACACACCCAGGATAATGTTTAACCAAATATCTGGGCACCCGTGGCTCAGTCAAGTTGACATGTGAAATTAACCATCAAAATGAGCAAGTGCAACTGATTGGCTAAGTGGTCATGAGCCTATTCCTTCAGAATGTGAAAGCCTGGGAAAGTGAGTATATAAGGTATTCTTGAGTGAAAAGCAAAGTCTACCACCCAAAACTCAAAAGGTGGGGAATTTCCCAAGGGTAGAATGTGGATTAGGATTCTAGATAACAAAGGAAATGACAAATGTCCACTTTAACTTAGCAAGAGTTATCTTTTTATTTAAGTGCAATGGGAATTCATTGGTGGACTTTAAACAGAAAGTGATATGATCAAACTTGTATTTTTAAAAGGTCTCCCTGGCTACAAGGTAGAGAGTAAATTATAAAGGGGCAAAAGTGAAGTCGGGACTCTCCTGCAAGAGATAATGTTGAGAGATGATGTTGACTTGACCAGCATGTCTGCAGTGAAGGAGGTAAGAAATGGTTAGATTCAGGTTTATTGGAGGTAAAATGAACAACACTTCCTGATGATTTAAATATAAGGGATTAGGGAATGGGGCTAATCAAGGGTGACTCTAGTTTTCCAGTTAAAACATTTGCTGGATGGTGATGCAAGCTACTGGGATGGGATGGGGAGACTGGGGGTGAAAGAGGAAGGGAAAAATCAAGAGTTCACTATTGACATGTTAATTTTGACATGGATGAAGTTCCTATTAGTTATGCAAGTAATGATATAAAGTAGATATTTAGATGTTATAGGCTTGAGTCGGGAGAGAAGTCAAGGTCAGAGATAGAAAATGGCAGGATGGGCTTTAGAGCCAGTCAACTTTGCTTTGACTTTTGCTTCTGCAAATTACTAGCTGCATAAACTGGAGCAAGTTGCATAATGTCTTTGAGTTACAGTGTCCTCAACTGTAAAACAGGAGCATATTAGTTTTCTCAGGCTACTGTAACAAAGTACCACAAATTAGGTAGCTTGAAACAGCAGAAATTATGTTCTCACAGATCCAGGGGCTAGAAGTCCAAAATCAAGTTGTCAGCAAGGCCAACCTCCCTCTGAAGATTCTAGAAAAAAACTCCTTCCTGGCAATCATTGGCATTTCTTGGCCTGAAGCTCCAGTCTCTGACTCTGACATCAAAGGATATTCTCTTCTCCCTTTTCTGTTTGTTTTTGTGTCTCTATGTTCAGTCTCCTCCTTTCTTTTATAAATATACTAGTCACTGGGTTGAGGGCAACCTCAATTCAGTATGACCTTCCTCATCTTGATTACATCTGCAGAGATCTTATTTTCCAAATAAGGTCATGTTCAGGACTTCAACATATCTTTGGTGGGACACAATTCAACTCACAAGAAGGGATATCTATTTTAAGTGCCTGCTACTAAGTAATTGCTCAATTAATGCGTGCACTTATTCTTTAAAAATTTTTTTTCATTTCCATAGGTTATTGAGGAACAGGTAGTATTTGGTTACATGAGTAAGTTCTTTCATGGTGATTTGTGAGATTTTAGAGCAGACATCACCAGAGCACTATGCACTGCACCCTATTTGTAGTCTTTTATCTCTCACCCTCTTCCCACCCTTTTCTTCTGAGTCCCCAAAGGCCATTGTGCCATTCTTAGGCCTTTGCATCTTCACAGCTTGCTACCACTTATGAGTGAGAACATACAATTGTTTGGTTTTCCTTTTCTGAGTTGCTTCACTTAGAATAATAGTCTCCAGTCTCATCCAGGTCACTGAAAATGCCATTAATTCATTCCTTTTAATGGCTGAGTGGTATTCCATCATATATACAATCATATAACTGTGAGATATATATATATATGTATATTTCTTTATCCACTTGTTGAGTAATGGGCATTTGAGTTGGTTCCATGTTTTCGCAATTATAAATTGTGCTGCTTTCATATAATGACTTCTTTCCCTCTGAGTAGAGATACCAGTAGTGGAATTGCTGGATCAAATGATAGTTCTACTTTTAGTTCTTTAAGGAATCTCTACACTATTTTCCATAGTGGTTGTACTAGTTTACATTCCCACCAGCAGTGTAGAAGTATTCCTTGTTCACCACATCCATGCAAATATCTACTACTTTTTGATTATGGCCATTCTTGCAGGAGTAAGGTGGTATAGCTTTGTGGTTTCGATTTACATTTCCGTGATCATTAGTGATGTTGAGCATTTTTTCATATGTTTGTTGGCCATTTGTATATCTTCTTTTGAGAATTGTCTATTCATGTTCTTAGCCCACTTTTTGATGGGATTTTTTTTTTCTTGTGGATTTTTTTTTTAAATTTCATGTAGATTCTGGATATTAGTCTTTTGTCAGATGTATAGATTGTGAAGATTTTTTCCCACTCTGTAGGTTGTCTGTTTACTCTGCTGATCATTCCTTTTGCCATGCAAAAGCTCTTTAGTTTAATTAAGTTCCAGCAATTTATCTTTGTTTTTATTGCATTTGCTTTTGGGTTCTTGGTCATGAATCCTTGCATAAGCCAATGTCTAGAAGGATTTTTACAATGTTATCTTTTAGAATTTTTATAGTTTCAGGTCTTAGATTTAAGGCCTTAATCCATTTTGAGTTGATTTTTGTATAAAGTGAGAGATGAGGATCCAGTTTCATTCTCCTACATGTGGCTAGCTAATTATCCCAGCACCATTTGTTGACTAGGGTGTTCTTTCCCCACTTTATGTTTTTGTTTGCTTTGTTGAAGATCAGTTGACTGTAAGTATTTGGGTTTATTTCTGCATTCTCTAATCTGTTCCATTGGTTTATGTGCCTATTTTCATACCAGTACCATGCTGTTTTGGTGACTATGGCCTTATAGTATAGTTTGAAATCAGGTAGTGTGATGCCTCTTTTTTTCTTAGTGTTGCTTTGGCTGTAAGGGCTCTTTTTTGGTTCCATATGAATTTTAGAACTGTTTTTCCCAATTGTGTGAAGAATGATGGTGGTAGTTTGATGGGAATTGTGTTAAATTTGTAGACTGCTTTAGGCAGTATGGTCATTTTCACAATATTGATTCTACCCATCCTTGAGCATGGGATGTGTTTCCATTTGTTTGTGTCATCTATGATTTCTTTCAGCAGTGTTTTGTAGTTTTCCTTGTAGAGGTCTTTCACCTCCTTGGTTAGGTATATTCCTAAGTATTTTATGGGGATTTTTTTGCAGCTACTGTAAAAGGGGTTGAGCTCTTGATTTGATTCTCCACTTGGTTGCTGTTGGTGTGTAGAAGAGCTACTGATTTGTGTAGATTAATTTTGTGTACAGAAATTTTGCTGAATTCTTTTATCATAAGTTCTAGGAGATTTCTGGAGTCTTTAGGGTTTTCTAGGTAAATGATCATATCATCAGCAAAAAACAACAGTCTGACTTCCTCTAGTGATTTGGATGCCCTTTATTTCTTTCTCTTGTCTGATTGCTCTGGCTAGGACTTCCAGTACCACGTTGAAGAGGAGTGGTGAGAGTGGGCATCCTTGTCTTGTTCCAGTTCTCAGACAGAATGCTTTCAGCTTTTCCCCATTCAGTATTATATTGGCTCTGGGATTGTCATAGATGACTTTTATTATATTGAGGTATGTCCCTTGTATGCCAATTTTGTTGATAGTTTTAATCATAAAGAACTGCAGGATTTTTGTTGAATGCTTTTTCTGCACCTATTGAGATGATCATGTGATTTTTGTTTTAAATTCTGTTTATGTGGTGTATCACATTTATTGACTTGCATATGTTGAATCATCCCTGAATCCCTGATATGAAACCCTCTTCATCATGGTGAATTATCTTTTTGATATGTTGTTGGATTCAGTTAGCTAGTATTTTGTGCTAGCCATAAGTAGAAAGCTGAAATTGGATCCTTTCCTTACTCCTTATACGAAAATTAATTCAAGATGGATTAGAGACTTAAATGTTAGACCTAATACCATAAAAACCCTACAGGAAAACCTAGGTAGTACCATTCAGGACATAGGCATGGGCAAAGACTTCATGTCTAAAACACCAAAAGCAACGGCAGCAAAAGCCAAAATTGACAAATGGGATCTCATTAAACTAAAGAGCTTCTGCACAGTGAAAGAAACTACCATCAGAGTGAACAGGCAACCTACAGAATGGGAGAAAATTTTTGCAATCTACTCATCTGACAAAGGGCTAATATCCAGAACCTACAAAGAACTCAAACAAATTTACAAGAAAAAAACAAACAGCCCCATCAAAAAGTGGGCAAAGGATATGAACAGATATTTCTCAAAAGAAGACATTCATACAGCCAACAGACACATGAAAAAATGCTCATCATCACTGGCCATCAGAGAAATGCAAATCAGAACCATAATGAGATACCATCTCACACCAGTTAGAATGGCGATCATGAAAAAGTCAGGAAACAACAGGTGCTGGAGAGGATGTGGAGAAATAGGAACACTTTTACACTGTTGGTGGGATTGTAAACTAGTTCAACCATTATGGAAAACAGTATGGCGATTCCTCAAGGATCTAGAACTAGAGGTACCATATGACCCAGCCATCCCATTACTGGGTATATACCCAAAGGATTATAAATCATGCTGCTATAAAGACACATGCACACGTATGTTTATTGCGGCACTATTCACAATAGCAAAGACTTGGAATCAACCCAAATGTCCATCAGTGACAGACTGGATTAAGAAAATGTGGCACATATACACCATGGAATACTATGCAGCCATAAAAAAGGATGAGTTTGTGTCCTTTGTAGGGACATGGATGCAGCTGGAAACCATCATTCTTAGCAAACTATCACAAGAACAGAAAACCAAACACCGCATGTTCTCACTCATAGGTGGGAACTGAACAATGAGATCACTTGGACTCAGGAAGGGGAACATCACACACCGGGGCCTATCATGGGGAGGGGGGAGGGGGGAGGGATTGCATTGGGAGTTATACCTGATGTAAATGACGAGTTGATGGGTGCAGCACACCAACATGGCACAAGTATACATATGTAACAAACCTGCACGTTATGCACATGTACCCTAGAACTTAAAGTATAATAAAAAAATTAAAAAAAATATTATCATATATTTATAAAAAAAAAGAATTTTAGTATCTCTTTTCATCAGGGATATTGGTCCTTAGTTTTCTTTTTTGGTTATTCCCTTTTCTGGTTTGGGTATTAGAGTGACACTGGCTTCATAGAATGATTTAGGGAGAGTTCCCTCTTTCTCTACCTTGTGGAATAGTGTCAATGTGATTGGTACCATTTCTTCTTTGAATGTCTGGTAGAATTCTGCTGTGAATCCATCTGGTTCTGGACTTTTTTTTGTTGTTGGTAATTTTTAAATTACCATTTCAATCTCACTTCTTGTTATTGGTCTGTTCAGGGTATCTAATTCTTCCTGATTTAAGCTAGAAGGGTTGTATCTTTCCAGGAATTTATCCATCTCTTCTAGGTTTTCTAGCTTATATGGATAAAGGTGCTCATAGTAGCCTTGAATGATCTTTTGTATTTCAGTGGTTTCAGTTGTAATATCTCTTGTTTTGTTTCTTATTGAGCTTATTAGGATATTCTCTCTTCTTGGTTAATCTTGCTAATGGTCTGTCAGTTTTATATATCTTTTCAAAGAACCAGCCTTTTTTTCATTTATCTTTTGTATTTTTTGTTTGTTTGTTTCAATTTCATTTAGTTCTGCTCTGACTTTGGTTACTTCCTTTTTTCTGCTGTGTTTGCGTTTGATCTGTTCTTGTATCTCTAGTTCCTTCAGATGTGACCTTAGATTGTCTGTCTGTGCTCTTTCAGACTTTTTGATGTAGGCATTTAGGGCTATGAGCTTTTCTCTTAGCATGCCTTTTCTGTGTCCCAGAGGTTTTGATACATTGTGTCACTATTGTTCTGTTCAAAGAATTTTAAAATTTCCATCTTGATTTCATTGTTGACCCAAGGATCATTCAGGAGCAGGTTATTTAATTTCCATGTATTTGCATAGCTTTGGAGGGTCCTTTTGGAGTTGATTTCCAGTTTTATTCCACTGAGGTCTGAAAGAGTACTTGTTATAATTTCAATTTTCTTAAATTTATTGAGGCTCATTTTGTGGCCTATCATATTGTCTATCTTGGAGAATGTTCCATATGCTGTTGAATAGAATGTACATTCTGCAGTTGTTGGATGGAATGTTCTGTATATGTCTGTTAAGTCCACTTATTCCAAGGTATAGTTTAAATCCATTGTTTCTTTGTTGACTTTCTGTCTTGATGACCTGTCGAGTGCTGTCAGTGGAGTATTGAAGTCCCCTCCTATTATTGTGTTGCTGTCTCTCTCATTTCTTAAGTCTGTTAGTAATTGCTTTATAAACTTAGGACCTCCAGTGTTAGGTGCATATATATTTAGGATTGTGATATTTTCCTGTTGCACAAGGCCTTTTATCATTATATAATGTCCCTCTTTGTCTTTTTTAACTGCTGTTGCTTTAAAAGTATGCTTTGTCTGATATAAGAATAGCCACTCCTGCTCGCTTTTGGTGTCCACTTGCATGAAATGTCTTTTTCCACCCCTTTACCTTAAGTCTCTGGGAGTCTTTATGTGTTAGGTGAGTCTCTTGAAGGCAGCAGATAGTTAGTTGGTGCATTCTTATCCATTCTGCAATTCTGTATCTTTTAAATGGAGCATTTAGGCAATTTACATTCAGTGTTACAGATGTGAGGTACCATTCCATTCATCATGCTACTTATTGCCTGTATACCTTGGTTTTTTGTTTTTTGTTATTGTTTTTTAAATTGTGTTTTTGTTTTATAGGTTTTGTGAGATTTATGCTTTAAAGAGGTTCTGTTTTGATGTGTTTCCAGGATTTGTTTCAAGATTTAGAGCTCCTTCTAGCAGTTTTTGTAGTGATCAGTTGGTAGTGGCAAATTCTTTCAGAATTGTTTGTCTGAAAAAGACTGTATCTTTCCTTCACATATGAAACTTAGTTTTGCTGGATACAAAATTCTTGGCTGATAATTGTTTCATTTGAGGAGGCTGAAGATACAGCCCCAATCCCTTCTAGCTTGTAGGGTTTCTGCTGAGAAATCTGCTGTTAACCTGATAGGTTTTCTTTATATAGGTTACCTGGTGCTTTTGTCTCACCGCTCTGAAGATTCTTTCCTTCATCTTTACTTTAGATAACCTGATGACAATTGCCTAGGGGATGATCTTTTGGCAGTGAATTTCCCAGATGTTCTTTGTGCTTCTTGTATTTGAATGTCTAGGTCTCTAACAAGGCTGGAGAAGTTTTCTTCAACTATTCCCCCAAATATGTTTTCTAAACTTTTAGATTTCTTCATCAGGAACACCAATTATTCTTAGGTTTGGCCATTTTAACATAATCCCAGACTTCTTGGAGGCTTTGTTCATATCTCCTTATTCTTTTTTCTTTGTCTTTGTTAGATTGGGTTAATTTGAAGACTTTATCTTCGAGCTCTACATTTCTTTCTTCTACCTATTCAATTCTGTTGCTGAGATCTCCCAGAGCATTTTGCATTTCTGTAAGTGTGTCCATTGTTTCCTGAAGTTTTGGTTGTTTTATTATTTATGCTATCTATTTCTTTGAATATTTTTCCTTTCACTTCTTGTATCATTTAAAAAATTTCCTTGCATTGGGCTTCACATTTCTCTGGTGCCTCTCTGATTGATTAGCTTAATAACTAACCTCCTGAATTCTTTTTATTTTTTCAGATGGAATTTCACTCTTCTTGTCCAACCTAGAGTGCAATTGTGTGATCTTGGCTCACTGAAACCTCCACCTCCTGGGTTCAGGTGATTCTCTTGCCTCAGCCTCCTAAGTAGCTGGGATTACAGGTGCATGCCACCATGCCCGGCAAATTTTTAGTATTTGTAGTAGAAACAGGGTTTCACCATGTTAACTAGGCTGGTCTCGAACCCTTGACCTCAGGTGATCTGCCCACCTCAGCCTCCCAAAGTGCTGGGATTACAGGCATGAACCACAGCACCTGGCCTAACCTCCTGAATTCTTTTTCAAGTAAATCAGGGATTTCTTCTCGGTTTGAATCCATTGTTGGTGAGCTAGTGTGATTTTTTTGGTGTTTTGTCATATTACCAGAGTTGGTTTTCTGGTTCCTTCTCATTTGGGTAGCCTCTGTCAGAGGGAAGATCTTGGACTGAAGGCTGTTGTTCAGATTTTTTTGTCTCACAGGGTGTTCCCTTGATGTAGTGCTCTCCCCCTTTTCCTATGGATGTGGCTTCCTGAGAGCTGAGCTGTAGTGATTGTTACCTCCCTTCTGGATCTAGCCACCCAGCAAGTCTACCAGGCTCTGGGCTGGTACTGGGGGTTGTCTGCAGAGAATCCTGTGATGTGAACCGTCTGTGGGTATCTCAGCCATGGATACCAGCAACTGTTTTGGTGGAGGTGGCAGGGGGCTTGAAATGGACTCTGTTAGGGTTCTTAGCTTTGGTGGTTTAATGTACTATTTTTGTGTTGGTTGGCCTCCTGCCAGGTGGTGGCGCTTTCCAGAGAACATCAGCTGTGGTAGTATGGAGAGGAACAGGTGTGGGCAGGGCCTAGAAATCTCAAGAGTATAATCCCTTTGTCTTCAGTTACCAGGTTGGGTAGGGAAGGAACACTGGGTGGGGGCAGGGCTAGGCGTGTCTGAGCTCAGACTCTCCTAGGGCAGGTCTTGTGGCAGCTGAGTATTTGGGGTGTCTCCAGGGTCCTGCAGGAGCAAGCCACTTCCTTCAGGTGGTCTGTGGGTCCTCTCAGGTTTCCCGATTTATTCTTGCAGTCGATCCGCAGCAAAAGTTCATGATGCAAGCCTCCACACGCTGCTCTGTCCCTCCGAGTGGGAGCTGCAATCTAGTCCTGCCTCCCGACCGCCATGATCCCAGCGTGCACTTATTCTTTTTGTCCTTTTTGGTATGGATTCCACAGGAAGCTGTTATGATGAGATTGTGCTGAATATATTAGTAGAGGGCAACAACAACAATAAATAAAACACATGCTTCCTTAGCATGGTAATTCTGGATCATTAAGAGTTAGGAAGACAGAGCTCTCATAGCTTTATTGTCTTTGTATACAGTGGTCCTTTGGAGTCTGTTGAATTGTATTAGAATTCAGTCAATAAGCATTCCTAAAATAAACATTGGTTGAATTATATTGTTTTTAGTTACGTTTTTATGTTCCCTTTTGGAGTTCAGGTAGCATATATATTTTCACTACCTTCAGTGCCTAAAACAGGGCCTGGCACATAGTAGGTGCTCAGTGATTGAGCTGAAAAATCATAAGAAAAGCTATGCAAACTTCGCTGGCTTTATCTGTCCGCAAACTTAAGGAATATTACAAATGACTTGCAAATCTATGCTAATTCTATATGACAGGAGTCTGACAGGGTTGCTGGGGACATCCTTCTCATTAAATCTATCTATATGGCTGGGATTGGAGTACTTCTCAGTAACTAGGTAGAATGGTCTGTGCAGGCTTTTCATTCATTTATTCAATTTATCTGTAACACTTGCAAACTCAAAAACCACGTCAACTAGTCTCAGTGCAGTGAAGTTGTCCAATAAACCAATGCAGTTTTTAAAGAAATTTATTTGAAAATAACTTTCAACTTACAGAAAATTTGCAAGAATAGGAATAGTACATAAAGCACAACCAATAGCCTTTACCCAGATTCACCTGTTTTTAATATTTGCCTTATTTGCTTTCTATTTGTGCTTTTTCTCTCTCTCTCTCTCTCTATATGTGTGTGTATATATATGTGTGTGTATATATATATACGTGTGTGTATATATACCCACAAATACACATGTACACATATATATATATATACCCACACATACAAATATATACATATATGTATATAATAAAATATTATTTTCCAAACTATTTGAGAGTAAGTTGCATTCCTCCTGGTTCTTTATGCCTAAATATTTTAGTGTACATGTCATAAGAATACTACTCTCTGTTGTCCAGTTAGGTAAATCCATCCAAAAATACCTTTTATAATTTTATTCCTATGTGCAGGATCGGGCATGACATTTAGCTGCTGTCTCTTTAGTCACCTTTGATCCAGAATGTGTCCACAGCCTTGCATGGCACAGACATTTTTAAAGAATATGATTGTGTTTCCCCTTCTTTAGATTTTTTTCCTCATTTTTGGTTTGAGTGATGTTTCCCATGGTTAAATTCAGATTTTGCTTTTAGACTGGACTGTTACATAACCAAAGTGGTCTTCTCAGGACACACTTCTGAAGGCATAGGATGACCATCTGTCCCACATTGGCAAAGCAATTTTTTAATAAACATTTTAATTGAAGTACAGTATATACATAGAAAAGTGCACAAATAATAAATGGACAGCTCTGTTAGTTATCACAAAGTGATCACGCTCATCACCTTATCAGCTCATTAACTTACTAACTGTCCTTATTAGCAGAGTTTTTTAATAAGTCTGGATGTCCGGTAAGGTAAGTTCTCTATACTTGAACTTCTTCAAATTTTTTGGGGGGCTATTCTTGACCCTTTGTATTTCATATAAAATTAAAAATTGCCTCATTAATTTTTAACAAAATTGCCTGCTGGGATTTTGATTGGCATCACATTAAATCTGTGGATCAATTTTATGAGAATTGACATTTTTATAATATTAATCTGATTCATGAAAACTGGCATAGCCTTCAATTGATTTAGAATTTTACAATTTTCTCTCAGGAACATTTTATAGTTTTCAGCATAGAGATCTTGAACAGCTTTTATTAGATTTAGTCTTAGATATTTGACTGTTTTGATGCTATTATATTTTATAGGTTTTGTTTGTTTGTTGTGGCTGGTATATAAAAATATAAATTATCTCTTGTTTCTCTTATATTCAAAAATCTTACAAATTAACTTATTATTTATAAAAATGTATATGTAGACTTCTTAGGTGTAGATACAAATCATGCCATCTGTAAATAAGGACAGCTTTATTTCTTGACTCTTAATCCTTTTACCTTTTATTCTTTTTTATTACATTGTTGCCTTTTTTACATTATACTGGCTAAGACCTCTAGTATAATGTTCATGATGGGGCATCATTATCTTGTTCTTGATCTCAGTGTTTAGTAGAATTTTTGCAGATAGTTTTCACCAGATTAAGGGAGCACGCTTCTATTTCTAGCTTGCTACAAATTTTTATCCTGTGTGGGTGTTAAATTTTGTAAAATGTTTTTTCTGCTTCTATTAAGATGATTATATGATTTCTTTCCCCTTTGTTCTATAAAAGTGGTAAATCACAGCTACTGATTTTCAAATGTTAAATCAATTTTGCATTCTTGGAATAAACCCAGCTTAGTCCTGATACATTTTCTTTCTTATATTCAATGCGCTAATACTCTTTTTGGAATTTTTGGAATTTTGCATCTCTGTGAGAGACTCTGGCCTGCATTATAATGCGGTTCTTAGGATTTAGTGTCAAAATATTGCTGGTCTAATAAAATCAGTTGGGAAATGTTTCATTTTTTCCTTTTCTCAGGAAGAGCTTGTACAAGATTGATGTTTTTTCTTCCTTAAATAGCTTAAATATTTGGAAGAATTCACTGATGAAGCCATCTGGGTCTGACTTTTCTTTGCAGGAAAGATTTCACTACACATTCAATTACTATAACAGATACATGGCTGTTTAGATTTTCTTTTTATTCAAGGATGCATTTTGGTAGGTTTTGATTTTTCTATTTGCTTTTTCCTTATTTTTTTACTTTATTGGCAAAAATTATTCATGATATTCTTTTATTATATTTTCAGAGTCTGTAAGATATAGAATGACATTCACCTTTTTATTCTTGATATTGGTTATTTGACTATTATTTCTTTTTTCTTCATTAGGTTATCAAGAAGTTTATAAAATTTTTTAGTCTTCGAAGAATCAGCTTTGAATCCTTTGTATTGTACATGGCTTTTCTTTCATTAATTTCTACTCTTATCTTTATTGTTTTCTTCCTTCTACTTTCTTTAGTTTTAATTTGCTCTTCTTTTTCTAATTAACCTTTTTAGTCAATTTCTAAACATTTGAAGTTATTTTTATTATTGATCTCTAGCTTAATTCCTCAGTGGTCAGAGAATGTACTCCATATGATTTCAATCCTCTGAAAATTTTGAGTTTTGTCCATCATTTGGACTCTAAAGAAATGCTCCATATGCATTTGAAAAGCACATGTATTCTACAGCGTGTGTGTGTGTATGTGTGTGTGTGTCAATTTATATCTATTTATACATTTATGTATATCTATTGATATTTATAAATTAGGTCAATGTTAGTAATAGTGCTGTTTGAGCCTCTTATGTCTGTATTAATATTTTTGTCTGCTTATTTTATCAATAAGAGGAATGTGTTAAAATCTCCCACTGTGTTCATGAATTTTCCTGTTTCCTCTTTTAGGTGGGTCAAATTTCACTTTATGTATTTTGAGAATTTGCTTTTACTTCTGCAGGCGGTTACAGGGGGTTGGATCATCCTGACCCAATGAGCTGACTTGAAGCTGGATCTTTGTGAGAGCTGGTCTGTTCCTATTCATCCTCCCTGCTTAATATTCCAAACTATAAGATTGT
Organism: Theropithecus gelada; assembly: GCF_003255815.1. Lineage (NCBI taxonomy): Eukaryota > Metazoa > Chordata > Mammalia > Primates > Cercopithecidae > Theropithecus > Theropithecus gelada. The sequence goes on along the minus strand of NC_037672.1, from coordinate 87,142,998 downwards.
TCATACATTAACAATACTTCTTGCATATCTACTATGTACTAGGTACTGTAATAGGTAACTGAATCATCTGTGTTATTCTAAGGATTATGAAGAGAATGCAACTGTCTCTGAGAAGGAATCACCACCACTAAGGTATTTCCCATTTTGTCTCCTAATGTCTCAGGGTTTACCACTTGAATCCATCCTACAGTCTACTGCCAGACTAATTTCTCAGAAGTCACTTTTTTACTTCATCCCATGTAGACTCAAAAACTTGCCTTTAAACAAGAATTCTAATACCTGAAGAACAGAAGTAGAATGGAAGTCTTTTTCTAGTCAGCTAGGATATATAAGGTGTTACCTTATATTTTACCAAAGGTCTTAATGACTTTCCCAGCCACATACTTGATCTGAATTTAACCTGAGTCCATTTTAACTGGTGGTGTCCTAGCTTTGGTCTTTGCTTAAGAACATCTCTTAATTTAAGAGCTTCTTTTCAGACTAGAAAGACTTTTCTGAGCTTTCTATATTGCTTTAAATCCTGCATGAGAATTAGGCAGTTCTTTCTTTAGTTAATCTCTCTCTTCTTATACGTTATAGGCAGCTAGATAAAACAGACTGATACTTTTAATATACTTTCTGGAAATTTCCTTAGACATAACTACTAATTAATTAAATATCCTTTCTGTTTTCTCAGTAGCCGTGGGAAACAGTTTTGGCAAACTTTCTGTAATTACATAACAAGGGTTGCCTCTTCTCTGGGCTCCAATAACATTTTCTTCATGTCTGTCTGTCCAGTCTTTACTGAAAGTATTCTCAAGGTTAGCTTCTACCTGCCATTTGGTCCCACTGCCACATATTTTAGGTTTCTGTTATGGAAGCATCTTGCTGACTGTAGCAATTTTTATTTTGATTTCTATTGCTGCATAACAAACCACTCCACTAATCAGAGGCTTCAAACAATAACAATGTATTATTTCTCATGTTTGTGTGCTTGAATAGAATTTTTTTCCTGCTTTTCAAGGAATTCAGCTGTTTCTATAGTCATGTTGGGGGTTCGGTGGACTGGAATCTCCAAAACTGACTCATTCACATTTTTGGTACCTTGGTGAGAATGGCAGGAAGACTGGGCTTAGCTGGGATGCTGGAATAGCTGGGCCATTCTCCCACTCTCCATCTAGTCCCAGGGGTATTCCTCTCCACGTGGTCTTCTGAGCAGCGTAGCTGACTTCTTTCATCTGGCTCACATGCAAATGGCACTTTATTTGCCATGGCCCACAGATTCCCTATGAAGGCTTTTTTAGATCCCACTTCTCTTGGCCACCAATGAAAGAAGCAACAGGCACACTGGAAAGAAAAATGCAGTCAGCTTTTCTAACTTCTGCTTTGAGAATAATTCTGTAGATATTTAAGGATTACTTGGGATATTCCTGGCTCCTCTCAGTTGCTGATATTTGAGACATTTTCTAAAAGTATTTCCACCTTCCTAAAAGTGAGTGAACAAGGATGAAAAGAGAAGAGAAACGGGAATCTGTTGAAATGAATTTGTTTACAACCCTAAGAAAAGGTTTGGCAAAGTGGATAAATTATGACTATTAATTAAATGATGCTTTGGTATTTTCTCTGCTTTAAAAATACCCTGTACTTATATAGGTCTTATTTTCTAACTGGCAAAGCAGTCTATCGTTAGTTTTTTAACAGCCCTAATAGGAGACAGAAGGTATTTTCATTTTAATTCTGTAAGTCTGGTAGAAGAAGAAAAGCTAAATATTTTCCCTAACATGACTGAGGTAGTAAAATCATTCATCTATGTAGTCATCAATTTATTTAAGAAAAGTATCAATTTTTTCAATATACTGCAGGTCCCCCGCTGCAGTTTCACTTTCTGCAGTTTCAATGACCTGTGGTCAACTGTGGTCCAAAAATAGGTGAGTATGGTACAGTCAGATATTTTGAGAGAGAGAGAGAAAGAGAGAGACCACATATGCATAACTTTTATTACAGTATATTGTTACATTGTTCTGTTTATTATTGTTATTAATATCTTACTGTGCCTAACTTATGAATTAACTTTACCATAGGTATGTATGTACAGGAAAAAACAGTAGATAGAGGGTTGAGTACTATCTGTAGATTCAGGCATCCACTGGGGGGTTTTGGAACATTTATATATTTATACATTTATGTATATCTATAGATATTTATAAATTAGGTCAATGTTAGTAGTAGTGCTGTTCGAGCCTCTTATGTCTGTATTAATATTTTTGTCTGCTTATTTTATCACTAAGAGGAATGCGTTAAAATCTCCCACTGTGTTCATGAATTTTCCTGTTTCCTCTTTTAGGTGTGTCAAATTTCGCTTTATATATTTTGAGAATTTGCTTTTACTTCTGCAGGCAGTTACAGGGGGTTGGATCATCCTGACCCAATGAGCTGACTTGAAGCTGGATCAGCACAGCCTGTTCAGGACCTCATCTCATAAGGAGGAACTACTGTGTATTCATTGATTACCACTTTTTACCAATAATCACTTTCAATGTATATTTCATGATTCTCCACATACTGAGTATACAATAGTAAGAGACCATTCCTGAAACTTATATTCTAGAGAATGAGCAGAAATTAATCAAATAGTCACTCATACTCAAATTGGATCATGACATGTAACACATAAAAGCAATCATGAAAACATGTTTTAGAGATCTGAGATTTATCTCAGGGGTTCAGGAAAAGTTTTTCTGAGAAGTGCCATGGTGCCTCTCAGCAGATTGAAATCTAGAAGGATGTTCAGGCAGAAGGTAGTTTGTGTATAAGGCACTGAGGCAGGAAGGAGCGACATCTTTTGGAAGTGAAGTGGAAGCCAATGTGGCTAGAGGCTAGCCAACATAGGCCAGTAAGTCTGGAGGAGGCTGAGAAGACAGAAAGAGACCCCACATCTTAAGGGCTTTTGGAGGTCACACTAATAAGCCGTATGACTTTAGGTAACCTTTCTAAGCCTCAGTTTTCTTAAAAGGGAGATAATTTTCAATATCAATATGGTTTGCTTTGTGTCCCCACCCAAATCTCATCTTGAATTGTAATTCCTATGTGCTGGGGGAGGGAGCTGGTGGGAGGTGATTGGATCATGGAGGCAGATTTTCCCCCATGCTGTTCTTGTGATAGTGAGTGAGTTTTCATGAGATCTGATAGTTTAAAAGTGTTTGACAGGTCCTCCCTCTGTCCCTCTCCTGCTGCCATGTAAGATGTGCCTTGCTTCCCCTTTGCCTTCTACCACGATTGTAAGTTTCCTGAGGTCATGAAGAGCTGTGAGTCAACTAAACCTCTTTCCTTTATAAATCACCCAGTGTCAGGTTCTTTATAGCAGCGTGAAAACGAATGAATACAAATATGCTAACACTCTAGCCCTGACTTTTCCTCTGAGCTCTTAAGTCATCTAATGCCAATATGATGTATTCATTTTGATACCAACAGGCATATTCAACTCATTTTCACAACAGAATTTCTGATTCCTGCAGCTCCATGCTCTGAAGCTTCCTCCTCATCTACCTTCCCTCATTTTAGTGAATGTCTCCAACATTCTTCCATTGCTCCAGTCAAAATCTCCGGAGTCATCCTCCCTTTATCACTGTCCCTCATTTTCCATATGAAGTGAATCTTGTTGGCTCTGATGCCAAAATAGATCACAAATTCAACCATTTCCACCATCTGCACTGTTGTCACTGTAATCTCAGCCTACATCTCTTCTTACCTGGATTACTGCAGTAGCCTAGCTGTCTCCCTGAGTCTACTCTTGTTCTCTTGTAATCCATTATCCACTCAGAAGCCAGAATGTGCTTTTTATAATGTAGATTTTCATGTCGTCTCTCTGTTTAAAACACTCCTATAGTTTCTCACTACACTTAAAATGAAGTCCAAACTCCTTACAATCACTGAAGGTCCTTGGATGAGCGGTCTCTGCCTGCCTCTCTGATACCCTCTTGTACCTCCACGCTCAATGTGCTCCAGCCATGCTGGCCTTCTGTTTGTTTCTCAAACATGGCAAGCTCACTGCTGATCTTTATGCTATCAGATCCTGCTCATCAATTGGTCTTCTGCCAAAAAACCACATTCTCAGAGAAGCTTCTCTGACCACCTATCCTCAGCCCTCTGGCTGGATACTCACTCTCCCATTATCTCATTTGAGTTTCTCAATAGCAACTACCATTCTCTGAAATTATGTTTACTTATATCTTGCTGCCCTCATTCCAACTTCCAAATATAAGCTCCACAGGAGCAGGACCTTGTCAATCTGATCCTCCTTGCTTAGCAAAGTGGCATAGAGTTGCAGTGCAATTCAACTCTTTGTTGGCTAAGTGAATGAATATATGGATGAAACCACCTCACAGGGGTCCCATTCATCTCAAGAGTCAGAATCTGTTTGCCGAGACTGCATAATCTGGTTTCATGGATAAGACACACTGAAAGCTGTCAGGTTTTGCCTGGATGAGTATTTCATTAATGTAGACCATTTCAAGGCCCAAATCCATCTCAAGTTTTGAAGAGCCAAGTCCATTGCCTCTAGTACAATTTGGGGACTACTCTCAACATCATAATCTGTATGAGTAAACTCATCCAAATTCAGTGATTTCACCCTGCTGTGAGTTCTGTAACAGTGGATAACTTATTCCTATGATCAACCTAAAACAAACATAACAGGACTCAGGAAAACCATCTGTCAGAGAAGCACATAAACTTTCAAGTAATTGTTTAAAACATCTATTGATTGCCCAATGGATGATTTGTAATTACAGATTACGCATTTGGTAAATAGGTCTTTGTGGCCCTTTGAACTCGTTTTGTTGGGTTAACAGATAATTAGGGTCTGTTACGTAGATACACCATGATTGCTCCTTTGGAGCAGTTGAATTTTGCGGAATTGACCCCTAGCTCTGCTTTTTCTTTGTTGCATCCCTCCAGCTCCTAATAGAGCTAGTGAGAATAGCTGAGAGAGGCTCAACCTGGTATTTAGGAGGCAGCTGTTTTGCATTCAAGGTAGATCCCAGAAGCAGCAACCTGGGTGGCAGGGAGGGCAGCAGAGAGAGTTGGTTCTATCATCCCGGAGGCTGTCCCAGCTGCCCCCGCCAGCCAGCCTTGGGCATAGCGTAAATTGCTGCTGCTTTCTCCCCATGTGTGCACCGCCAACATGAGCTGTGTCAGCCTCAGCACTTTCTTCTCTGGGTAAGTCACATGTTTTTCAGATTTCAACTCCAAGTATCTGTTCCTAGACTGGTGCTGCATCAACACTATCTCTTTTCTCTTCTTTTCTTTATGACCCCTACTTCGAGAAGCAGTTTCAAATACTCATCATCAAGTTCTATTCCTCTTTCAGACTCAAAAGAAACATCCTGGTTTAGAGGCTGGGCTCTGGAGCCTGATCCTGGTTGAGAGACTGGGCTCTGGAGCCTGACTGTTCTGGGTTTGAATTCAGGCTCTGGAATTTACTAGCTGTGTGACCTTGGGAAGGTTGCTTAACCTTTCTGTAAGCCAAGAAGAATAGTAGTAGTTGCCGCCTTTTAGTGGACACTTGCTAGGTGCCAGGCACCATACTAAGTATTTACATACATCACTGTCTTTTACAAAAATAAGAACTAATTTTTTAAAAAAGCTACTATCTATCTCCATTTTGAAGGTGACAGAAATGCCTTGGGAGTTAAATAACTTGCTCAAGGCCAGAAATCTTCTAAGAGGTAGAGCCAGGGTTTAAGCTGAGGCCTAGCTCATGTGCTTAACTATCATGCTCTCCTCTCTCCTGAAGGTATCCATTTCATGGAGTTATTTTGATAATTTGATAAGATAACATTTGTAAAACACTTTAGCACAGAGCTAAGTAAATGTTCAATAAATGTGAGCTAATATGATTGGTCTTCTTTTCTTGTGAAACTCTCCTTTGCTTCGCCCTGGCCAAATTAGTTGCCCCTTTCTCTGGCTTTTATCATATTTATACATTTTGTCCTCTGTAATATCTGAACTGTAATGATTTGTTTACCTGTCTGTCTATTCTACTGCCAAGTACAATGTTAGGCACAATGAAAGAGCTCCAAGAAAATGTTTTGAATGGTAGTAGTGAGAAGGTGAACTTTATAATTCACAGATATGTAAAGACCTAGAGTCCCAAGAGAGCACAGCCTGTTCAGGACCTGCTGCAAGAACAGCATGCCTGAGGAATAAGAGGTGGGCCAAGGTAGGTGGAGAGATATGGGAGGAATTATACGAGATGAGGCTGGTGAGGTAGGCAGGCCTCATAGGCTATGTTACAGTGTGGACTTTACCTCCACAACCATGGGGAATGATGGAAGAGATTTAAGCAGGGTTTGTATGATTAGATTTGTTTCAGAAAGATCAGTCTGGGTAAAGTGTGAATGGATTAGGGGTGATGTGGAGCAGGCACCAGACAAGAAGCAGAAAGTCTGCTTAGGAGTCTCTTGCAGTGGCCCAAGCAGGAGACGATGGGGCCTGGGTCAGGGAGTGGTCGTGGAGTGAGATTTCACATGGATAAAGAAGAGAGTGTAAATTCCCAGTGTCTGGCAGACCCTGGGGCTTTTATTCAAGCTTGGAAAAATCCTGTCTACCCCTCAATACCAGATAAGAATCCCAAATGGCTGTTGTTTTTGGAATACCACTTATAATGTGAATTATTTCCTCATTTGTTTAAGAGACTAACCTGTGGAAAAGCAAGGGCTATGGATCAAGTCTTCTTTGAAGCACCCTGTTCACTTCAAGGTTCTGGAGGGAATTAGAAAACTTCCAGGAGTTTCCAAGAATGTTGATATCCAGGTCACCAGTTTATCCACTGGTGAGGAGAAGAAAGTCAAAGGAAACCATATGTCTTAGACCTTGGTCTCCACAGGTGACCTCTGTCCACCCTGACCCTTTCTCTATCAGGTGACCTCTCTTTTCTGACCTTTCCCCTAACATAGTTTTAGATATTACTGCTTTTTCAAATCCAGATCAATAAGAAGGAAGAGAGCTTTCCCCAAAATCCCTGGGAAAAGTTCTAGGCTGCATCAGACACACCCTTCCTTCCAAATATCTACAACAGTTAAGAAAGTGATGTCTACTTGGAGTATGGATGAGAGCCAGCCTTGTGTGTTAGGTCCCTGAAGAGCTAGTCCACTTTTTGTCCCTTAAAATAATCCCAAGTCACTAAGATACTCAAAGGTATAGGCTCTGTTGATGCACATGACTTTGCATTTCCTTTCTTTTTCTCTGTGCTTTGAATGAGAAGTCAGTCAGAAAAGAGAACAAAAAGCCAGATAGATGGCTGTGTTTATGAAGCACAAATACACCACATAAGCATACCAGCTCAGCCAGGGGACCGATGCACCCCTCAGGGGACGAGCTGGCCCTATTTCACTCCTTGCTGAGCCTCTGAGTGCCCTGGGCTTGAAGCCCAGTTAAAAGCCTTGTGAAAATTGCCCACATGCTGTCCAAAGTCTGCTCCTTCTGCAAGTTTAGCCTACCAAACTGGAAGAAACACCCTTTGCTTCAATGGGGCGATACTGAATTTGAAGTTTGAGCTTCTACAAGGTTAAGAATTTATGAAGCATTTTATATACATATTAGCATACATCTTCTCCATGTAAATCCTGTAATATAGGTATTGTGAGCCCCATTTAGCAGTTGAAAAGACTGACACTCAGAGAAGAAGTTGAATATGCATTTCCAAAGATCACATAGCAATTAAGTGGTTGATAAGGAATCAAACTTAGGTTTGATAAGGAATTCAAGTTATCAAATATTTCACTGGCTTCTAATATAGTCAGGCAGTGTCTCAGGCACTGGGAATACAATGGTAAATGAAGAGATATGAAATTTTCCCTCATGGATCTTATAGTCCAATTGAAGAGACACTCATTAGATGAAGTACTCAAAACAACAGAAAACTGTAAATATGGATAAGAACTAGGAAGGAAAAACAGGATGCCAGGGGAAGATATAGCAAGGGTGTAATTTCGATGTGGGGTGTGTGTTTGTGAATGTGTGTGTGTATGTGATTGAACACCATTTGTAACATTTAAGAGCCGAGAAATAGGAGGAAGGAATATGGGAGAAGAGCAGGAGCATGAGGTTTCAGCAGGAGGTGATAGTATGTATAAAGGTAAGAAGAACTTGGCGTGTTTGAAGAGCGGGAAAAGGCTGAGTGAGTGTGACTGGAGTAGAGTGGGTTAGCAAGAGCGTGATGTAAGATGAGATGAGATTATTGGTAAGCTAGGCGAAAACATTTAGCCATGGGTTTTATTCTAAGGGGGCAAAATGAGAAGCAAGGAGACCAATTAGGAGGACATTGCAATGATAGCTTTATGTTTCCAAATTTTGTAATTTTTTGGTATGGTATGTGCTATGGTTGTGATCTAGAGAACTGGCTGACAGTTGAGAAAGGTTGTCCTTTGCCATACTTTAAAAATCACCCTTAAGTTTTCTTTACTTACAAGATGTTGAGAGACAGTGGAGGCCTTGGTACATTCCAGAATTAGCAAAAGATCTCAGCCACATAGTTCTAAAATTAAGAAGACCATCTCTTCATGATCAAACAGGCTGCACAACATTCCATGCAGGTGACATTTGAAAAGGAAATTGACCATCGAACTCTTAATAACTGGTCCTCCCCAATAAGAGATGCTCCACCACTCTTACTAGCGATGTGACAATGGGCATATTACTTAACCTTTTTGAACCTAATTGACACCATTTGTGAAAAAAAGATAGAAGTAGTACTTTTCTCATAGAATCATAGTGAAATGGGATTAGATTTAGAATTGGATTCATGGGAAGATTAAATGAGATAATACACACAAAGCACTTAACACAATGCCTAACAGGATAAGCATTCTGCTTTCAATAAATAATAGCTGTCATAATTATTAATAATGATACTTTTACAGCATAAATGTAATAAGATTAGATACCAGCATCACTTCTGTGGAATAATTAATTTCTGTCCCTAGGCAAAGTATTGACATATGTAGCTTAATTTATGAAACATATATATCCTATGACTCCAAATTATTTTAAAATGCTTTGAAATGCTTGGATGAAAGAAATTATAAAAACATTACATATATTATTCCAAAGAGAAATTGTATCCTACAGAGCTAGATTTTCCCAAATGACTATAGGCCATCTTAAGAATAGCCTGTTTTATTATCAAACTGAACAGTTGGCTGTACTGAACACAATTACAGATTCTGCTTTAGAAAAACCAACGCTAATTGGATTTCTGAATGCCATTTGAACTACAGAGAGACACAATTCTCCTTCTAGCTCCAAAATCCACTTACTTTTAGCAGAGCACATTACATGGAGTTTTAGTTCTCCTAATGGCTTCAGGTAAACCCAGAACTAGAGCATTAGCTTCTCAGTGGAGGAAGGATGTATCAAGTATCAAATGCACAGGGCTGCCATTTATCTCTCTCCAATTCTGCTAAAACAAATGTCCTCTGAAAAATGTATCTGATGAGAGTGTATTGTAAGGGAGATTCTTGAGATCATCTCCCTTGCTAGACCTCCGTGATCTGAGATTAATCTGAAGATGGCTCAGAAGATCTGAGAGTTAACTAAACTAGATTCCAGCACCGTAGTCCATGTGCCTCCTTGACCACATGCCTCAGTTTCCAGAGATTTATATTCACAAACTTATAGACCAAACAGTCAAAAGTAATAAAAAAGGAATTGAGCCTCTAATATGTATGTCTTAAAAAGAAGTTATGAGGATGTGACTTACAAACTGGCAACACTTTTCATATATCCTTTTCTGTCTCCCCAACTCTCCTGGACCCATGTTGTTCCACAGCCCCCATTTACTAACACCTCCCACTCCCACCACAGAATACTCCCCCATCTCATTTAGCTTTTTGTCTCTTACCCAGTATTTAGATTAACTTGCTCTTTCTTCCTGCCTTCTTTTCTCTAAACTGAACCTGTGATTTTTCTTTCTTTGCCCATTGTCCAGTTTCCAGTTCTGTGTTACGGATGTCAAGGGGTCTAACTGACAGAGGCTGAGTCTCCATATGCAATAATGTTCATTCTCTTTTTTTGTTTTTGTTTTAGATTGGATCTTGCTCTGTTGCCCAGGCTGGAATGCAGTGATGCAATCATGGCTAACTGCAGCCTCAACCTCCTGGACTCAAACTATCCTCCCACCTCAGCCTCCCAAGTAGCTAGGCCTACAGGCACATGTCCCATGCCCAGCTAATTTTGTTTTTTGTATGTTTTATAAAGACAGGGCTTCACCATGTTGCCCAGGCTGGTCTTGAACTCCTGGACTCAAGTTATCCACTCAACTCAGCCTCCCCAAATGTTAGGATTATAGGCATGAGCCACTACACCCAGCCAACATGTTTATTCTTAATAAGGACCTTGTATTGGGTTCTGTGAACTGCTCTATACAGTGCTGGATTATAGTGTGCTGTGGGGGTGGGGCTTGGGTCATCGGGTTCCTCATTGGTTGTATTCAGTCCCAGTTTGGACACAATCCCCAAGTTCTCCTTGGAAAGAATTGGAGTGGGACAGGGAGGGAGGAGGGGAAGGGAAATATGAGTGAATCTGGCTGTGTTGATACTGATGCAAGCTTAGAAATATGAAAAATAGTATCTGCCATCAGCTGACGTGCAGAGAATGGAAAAAACGGAGGCAGGAGAGATTGGTAAGGGAGAAAAGGGATGAAGGTAGAGGGCTCCAGTAGGTGGGGCAAGGAGAGCAGGGAAGACATAAGATGCAGAAAGAGCCGAGGGGCCTGTCAAAAAGTCAACAATCCAACTCCATTGCTCTGGCAGTAGTCAGTTGATTCACAGTCCAGGGAACTGATTACAGGGGCGAGTGGTATGCCAGGAGCCTGCTTCTGGATGGAGATTTGGACTCTGATCAAAAATGTTTCTTGGCTGTGAACAGTTGAACTAGCCTGCTAGGAATATGGCCCTAGATAATGAGCAGGTGGGATACACGCCTCTGTTTTCCACATCCATTTTATTATGCTTTAAGCACATGCCATGGCCATGGCCCAGCTTCTGAGAGATCCTAGCCCAGAATATATGCTTCTGTGGTGAGCTAACAGAGATTAAACTGAGGTGTTCTTAGATGTTGCCTCTCATTCCAAAGTAGGTCAAGACTTCATGATTGCCATTCTTGAATGGACTGTCTGCCTTTTTTTCTTTTTTTTTGGAAGGTTGGAAGAAGCCTTGGAGAGCACACAGAAGCACTTCCTCCTTTTACAAACAAGAAAAGGGACAGAGTGACAACTTTAAAAAAATCTACATCTGAAGTTGGTTCTATAGTTTCCTATCTCCAGAAGAGGCAGAAATGAACTCTAGCATGCCTAAAGTTTGGTTAGTAGAACACGACTAATGACAAATAACAGAATACAGAGCACCTCATTTTCCATTGTCCTTTTCCATCCTCAGAAGAATACTGTGACAGGACAAGTGGGACTGATCTATTTCACAGAAGAAGAAACTGAATTCAGACCGTCTAAAATCCACAGACAAGGCAAAGAGGGACTTCCTGGTTCAGACACACTACTCCAGAGGAAATGCTTGTGCTGCTCTAAAAGGTGGCCTCCTCCTTAATTGTGTAAATGGCTTGACTTAGCTCTGATCTCTGTGGTGCTGCTAAAGTTGAACAGGACAAAGTGGAGCCTTGTTGACTCACTGATGCTCAGTTTTAGTATTGATAACAGAGGTCTTCATGGTATCCACCATCTGTAGAGCCACTCAAAGCGCAAATTGCACAGTAAAGAGATGAGTTAAGAGGACAAGAGGAATGGTGAGAAAGAAAAAATTAGGCCGTCTTTTTTCTTGCCATGGGGTCTTTTGTCCTGTTTTCTTTCATTGCTGTTTCCTCAAGGGTGGACCTTTGGTGGCCACATTAGTGGGAGTATTGAGAGAAAGATGCTGTGATATGTCAGTACCCACACATCGCCTGGCTGCTGGCTGGTAGCGAGCCACTTAGGACAGGGAAAATCACTTCCTTCTTCCACTTAAGTGGGACTCCGGACTTCTAGGGATAAGTCTTTAGCACCTACTGTCTAAATGCCTCAGACACTATAAACACCAGGAAATTTCAAGAGGAGTCTGGTCTGTATCTCCGTTTTTTTTTTTTGTTTTTTTTGTTTTTTTTTTTTTTTTTTGAGACAGAGTCTCTGTCACCCAGACTGGAGTGCAGTAGTGCAATCTCAGTCACGGTCACTGCGACCTCTGCCTCCCAAGTAGCTGAGATTACAGGTACCTGCCACCATGCCCAGCTAATTGTTGTTATATTTTTAATAGAGATGGGGTTTCACCATGTTGGCCAGGCTGGTCTCAAACTCCTGACCTCAAGTGATCTGCCTGCCTTGGCCTCCCAAAGTGCTAGGATTACAGGTATGAGCCACCATGCCCGGCCTGGTCTACATCTCTTCTGATACACATGACAGGGTCAAAGCACGGATCACATGTAAATGGTCCTAGAATCTCTCTTAGCGGCACCCTCCACAGAGGATGCTGTCTTTGGCTGCTGGGTTTCTTCCCTCTGCCCTGTTGATCAACTTAGGGGACCAGTGAGAGTCTCTACCTTATCTTGAATCATTCCCAAGCTCCAAAGACTACCCACCTCCACATTTAAATACTTGTTTCCCCTGACTTCCTGATTGGCCTGCTTCTCCCAAACTTTCTACTTTCTCCTCCAAGTTATCATTCCTTTTTTTTTCTTTTTTAAGTTATTAGGTCACAATTTACTTTTTTTAAATGGGCAAGTGTAAATGAGGAAAACTGGTAGATTTTTTTTTTCTATCCACAGCCAAGTACAGTTTCAAGACAGCTCAGTGCTGGTAGTGGAGGAGTGCCTGAGAGAATGAAAAGAACCTCATCCAATAAAACTGGTCTGTTGTTGTTGGATCACATGCTGTGAATTGATTTATTGTTTAAAGTGATGAAAAAGGTGTTCAGAGACTTGGAGGAGAGTTTCGCTCTGTGGTGATGCCCCCGCAGTCAGGAAACAGTCTTCTGAGTGATTCAGAGCTAGGAAATGTGGGGTTATTTTGGTAGCTGTCAGCAGGAATTGGCTACAGTCTGTATGTTAAATAAATACAAACTGCCTATTTAATTATTTAACAATGAGAACAAACGTCCCACTGTTGGCAAGAGGAAAACAGTCAACACTCAAACTATGTAGAATCCCATCTCGTTCCCATGATGTGATTTGACCCTGTTTGCACCCACAGGCTTGGCTGCAACCCTCCAGGGCATCTTATCACTGTTTTATTGGAGTTGGAACGAGGCTGGAATTGGAGTACAAATTTCCTTCAGCAAGGAAATGCTGGAGAAACAAGAGCAAGTTAACCTCCAAATGGGTTCCAAGGCAACCACTGTGGTGAAATTTCACTTGGGTTCCACTGGCTCTTTTTCACCTGCCTCTGCCAAATTGTTGATGCCCTCGCCTGTTGGAAATGGATGACTTTGAACAACCAGGGGCAAGGAGCCTCTCTTTTACTTCAGAACTACTACAGCAAGAATTCAAACTCTTTGTTTTTGAGAAAATAGCTCTGAATGCTGTGTTGATTTTACTGTGTGCTTCAGAAAAAGACCTTAAGGCTAATTGATATGAACATTTAGAGGCAGGCTGAGCTTACTAGAATTTATATGACCTGATGTGTTGAGCATCAGGAAGCTATTTGATGCTAGCCTATAGCAGCAACCCTTTGTGTTTAGTGTGTTTGTGTGTACACACATACCTGTGTAAATAAAAATGAAAGCTTGCTTTTGTGATCTGGTAAAAGTTTTGCTGTATCATATATACATTTTTAACTTTTGAAAGCTAGAAGACAATTGATAAGCATTTAACATGAAGAATACATGTATTTATAGTCAACATTAATAGAATAGATGCTACTAATCTATAAGAGTGAAAAATAAAGAAGGGAGAGGAAAGAGGACAAAGACAGAGAGGAGAAAGCAGGTAAAGGAGAAGACAAAAAAAAAAAAAGAAAACTTCAAAGAGGACAAAGACAGACAGGAGAAAGCAGGGAAAGGAGAAGACAGAAGAAAGAAAACTTCAGTTGTGCCTCTGAGAGCCACAACTCAGTTTTGTTCTTCTTGCTGTCTTCTTTCTCCAACCTTAAAGAGCAGAAGGCAATTGGGAGAACTAACCTGCACTCAGATTTCAGCTTCCATAGGACGTTACATTCTCAGGGTCTAATAAGTCGAATGGACTTTGACTTTAGCTTCCACGAAGTCCTTACCTTTTAATTGGGGCTGAGAGGTATGATTTAAGTTCGTGGAATTTGTATTTTTTGGAGGAACTCCTGCCTCGTCTGTACATGGCAAAACCCCCAACAGCAGCAGTTTTAATTTCCAGATTCTCAGCAGACACAATGCACAGACTGTAGAAAACACCTGCTCATCCAGACCACTCAGCTCACAGGCTCCTTCCTCAGGGCAGCATCTGACACCCCAGGCAAGGCAGACCCTCTTCTTATAATCTTGTGACCTCTTAGTCTTTTCTTTTGTAGCACTTACTCCAGACTCTAATCATATATTTATGATGTGATTGTTTATGCAATGGTTTTCTTCCTAACTAGGCTCTGAGTTTCATGAGAGTTGGGGCAATGTCTGTATCCCTTACCCTTGTTGATATACTGCACTGTGCCCAGTACCTAGTAATTGCTTAATAAATATTTGTTAAATGAATGATTATAATAGTATGCATGTATGTATATATAGTATGATAATATTATATATAAATATGTGTAAAACAGTATATATACACACGATATTTAAATAGCACATCATGTAGTATTGTATGTCTACACACACACACATTCAGTATTTACTCAGTTTCTCTGAGACTTATTTACTCATTTATGAAGTGAAAGCGAATGCAAGGCTCTTTGCAAACCCCAAAGTGCCAGGCCAATAGGAAAGATCGGATTCGCCTTTCATATTAAACACTATGAAGCCAGGAGCTGTGGCTCACAACTGCAATCCCAGCACTTTAGGAGGCTGAGGGAAGGATCACTTTAGACCAAGGGTTTGAGACCAGCCAAGGCAACATAGGGAGACACCATCTCTACAAATTTTTTTTTTTAATTTGCCAGGCATGTGGTGCTTGCCTGTGGTCTCAGCTACTCTGGAGGCTGAGGCATGAAGATCACTTTAGCCCAGGAGGTCAAGGCTGTAGTGATTGTGCCACTGCACTCCAGTCTGGGTGACACAGTGAGACCTTGTGTTCAACAAAGAAACAAACAAGCAAAAAACACTATGGTAAAGACCCCAATAAATGCCTTCCATGCTTATAAAATACATTTAAGTATCTCTCAATCAAGTTTTCACTTTTCTCAGGTCAGTCCCTCTTTCTAAATTTAGAGTCATTTCCAAATATAGTGCATTTCCTGTCCCATTCCTTCCCTGAAAGACAGCCGTGTCCAACTAGAAGTGGGCCTGACGCCTCTTATTAGCCTGGATGCATTTCTGTCTCGCCCTTGGCTGCAGTGTGTGAGCTGATGGGCCCCACGTGACTGTGTTCACGTCCAAGCTTAGTAGAATGAATTTTTCAAGCATGATTTGCAAGTCACGCTATCACATGCCTCCTGAGTCCAGCTGTGCCGCAGCTGCCGCCTCCCCTGCATCCGCTCATCTTGCACTTGGATCAAAAGCACGAGCACATTTGCCTGAACTGATCTGGTCTCAGCCCAGCTGTTTGTTCCCCATTGTCATCAGGATGTTTACAGACCTGCTGTTCTTGCTGTACTTGTTTCATGATCACACTTGGGTCTGCAGAGCATTTTAACACATTGACTAGCTTTTCTTGGTCACTGAGACTTCTCTAAGGCATTTGCTTCAAACCTTCCTGACTATGTGTATGCTTCCACATTTCCACAGAGGCAACAAGAAAAGGAACCAGGGCTACAAGGCCTGTTAAAGATGGGCCGTGAGTGTCCTTCTGGACTACTAATTTTATCACATGATTAGTTTCTAACTGGACAAGAGAGCACTTCCAGTCTGAGACAAAGCCAGTTTAAAGGAAGAAATCTATTCTTCTTACTCTAATTTGGTAAGTTGGGAAAATGTAGTTTACCTTCTTAGGAAGTTGTCTTGACCTCTCCTAAAGTGTGCCAATACCTGTCACATGACAACAGGTATTTTCTTGGCAAGAATTGTGCTGGAATAGCAGTTGGCAGTGACTGTGGTGAGGGTGTGGAAAGGTGTCTAGGGGGTCCAAAATTGAGGTTCTAGGTCTGGCTGACCCTTAACTATGAGAAGAACATGAGTGAGTCACTCATTCTCTCTGGCATTCAATGTCCTCCCATTAGTAACAGACACCCCTTTATCATATTAAAACCTGTGCTTAAAATTCTGTTTTCTAGACTCACCCCAAAGATCCTGATAGAGTGGGCTGAGGTGGGGCCTAGAAGTCCCATATTTTGATGTATCACAATCAAATGGTCATGAAGATCATGTGCATGGTCAGCAATTCGTGTGCATGGTCAGCAGATCATGTGCATGGTCAGTAATTCACACTGTCTCCCCTACAACTACAGTGAGCCATTTGACCTAGGATATTTTATACTTTTAATCAAATGCTCTTTCATGATAAATAACATGGCTCTGATTTCCCAGTAGCTCGAGCATTAAGAGAAGACGGTTCTACAATGCAAAGCATCCTAGGCTCACCTTTGTGGGCTGAGGCCACAGAGCTGCACTGTCTACTACAGTGGCCATGACCACATGTGGCAATTGAGTACTAGAAATATAGGTGTCTGGAACTGGGATGTGTTGTTAGTATAAAATATGCAACAGATTCCAAAGGTTTAGTTTAAAAAAAGAACTGTGAAAATGCATAATAATTTTTATGTTGATTACATGCTGAAATGATATTTTTAAAGATATGACGGGTTAAATAATATATAGTACTGCAGTAATTTGATTTGCTTTTTAATAATTTTATTGAGATATAATTGATATATTAAAACTACATACATTTAATGCATATAATTTGAAAAGTTTGGACATATGCATACATCCATAAAACTATCACCACAATCAAGGTAATAGACATCTCCATCACCTTAAAAGTTGCCCTGTGTCCTCCTTCCACTGTTTTTTCTTTTTTCATTTTGTGTTGCTTGTTTTTGGCAAGAATGCTTAACATGAGATCTATCCTCTTAACAAATTTTTAAGGGCATAATACAGTACCATTGACTATGAGTGCTATGCTGTACAGCAGATCTCTAGAACTTATTTCTCTTGCATAACCAAAACTTTATATCAATTGAACAAGTCCCAACCTACTCCCCCCAACTCAGCTCCTGGTAGCCACTTCTATTTTCTGCTTGTATGAGTTTGACTATTTTAGATACCTCATAGAAGTGGAATCATGCAGTATTTGTCTTCTGTGACTGGCTCATTTCACTTAGCATAATGTCCTCCAGGTTCATCCATGTTGTCACAAGTGGCAGGATTTTCTTCTTTTTAAAGGCTTAATAATATTCCATTTTATGTATACACCATATTTTTTTATCCATTTATCTGCCAGTGAACATTTTGGTTGCTTCCATATCTTGGCTATTGCTAATACTGCTGCAATGGACGTGGGAGTACAGATATCTCTGAAAGATTCTAATTTCAATTCTTTTGGGATATACCCAGTAGTGGAATTGCTGGAACATATGGTAGTTCTACTTTTAACTTTTTGAGGAACATTTATACTGTTTTCTATATTGGCTGCACTGTTTTACATTCCCACTAACAGTGTATAACGATTCCAATTTCTCCACAGTCTCGCCAACATTTGTAATCTTTTTTGTCTTATTTATTTACTTATTTTTGAGACAAGGTCTTGCTCTGTCACCCAGGCTGGAGTGTAGTGGTGTGATCATAGTTCACTGCAGCCTCGAACTCCTGGACTCAAGCGATCCTCCCACCTCAGCCTTCCAAGTAACTGAGATTATACGGGCACACTACCATGCCTGGCTAATTTTTAAATTTTTTGCAGAGATGGGGTCGTACTGTGTTACTCAGGCTGGTCTTGAGCTCCTGGCCTCAAGTGATCCTCCTGCCTTGGTCTCTTACAGTACTGGGATTACACGTGTGAGCCACTACTCCTGGCCTTGTTTTATTTTTCACTATAGCCATATCAATGGGTGTGAGGTGATATCTCACTGTGGCTTTGATTCACATTTCCCTGATGATTAGTGATGTTGAGCATCTTTACAAACACCTGTAGCCCATTTATATGTCTTCTTTGGAGAAATCTCTATTCAAGTCCTTTGCCTGTTTGCCTATTTCTAAATCAAGTCATTTGGTTTTTTGCTACGAAGTCGTAGGAGCTTCTTATTTGTTTTGGATGTTAATCCCTTATCAATATATATATAGAAAATGCTTTCTCCCATTCTGTAGGCTGCCTTTTCACTCTGTTAATTGTTTCCTTTGTTGTACAGAAACTTTTTAGTTTCATGTAGTCGCATTGTACAATTTTGCTTTTGTTGTTTGTACTTTGGTATCATATCCAAGAAATTATTAGCAAGCCCAATATACTAAAGCTTTTCCTCTCTCTAGGAGTTTTATGGTTTCAGGTCTTACGTCTGAGTCTTTAATCAATTTTGAATAAATCCTTATGCATACAGTAAGACAAGGATTTAATTTCATTCTTTTGTATGTGGATATCCAGTTTTCCCAACAACATTTGTTGACGATACTGTCCATTCCCTCTTATATATTCTTGACACCCCTGTCAAAGCTCAGTTGACTGTATACTTGTGAGTTTATTTCTGAGCTTTCTATTCTGTTCCATTGGTGTGTATGTCTGTCTTAATGCTAGTACCATGTTTTAACAACTGTAGCTTTGTAATATATTTTGAAGTCAGGAAGATCATTTGTTTCTTTTTACTTTTTTTCTTTAGTGTGGCTACTGGAAAACTGAAAATTACCTATATGTGGCTTGCATTATGTTTCTATTGGATGGTGCTGCTGTGGAGCACCAGGCAATTGTTTAGAGAGAATGACATACTCCTGAGGTTAGCCCATACTGTTACCATATCACAGTAGCCTTACAAAGTGACCAGGGTAATCCTGTTTGTCCTGATCAGACCCTAACTCCCGGTTTCCATTTTGACTGATAACATTTAGAAGTGGAAGCTTGAAAAGGGACTGGACAGACAGTGGGAATGCACTGTTTACTAAGTCCATGAGTGCTGATACTTAACTCATATAGCCTCTTGGTTCCAGTTGTTACTTAAAAGCATAGAAGCTTTATCCATTCCCATTATAGACCAGACTTCCCCATCCTCCCAGTATACTCTTCTCATTCTCCACTTCACTCCTTGGCAACCCAACATCAGACTATCTTCTTGATGCTTTGAAAACTGTTAAATTAGAAAAAAATTCAATAATAGTACCCATTATAGGTAAAGATTTGGGGAAATTGGGACACTTATATACCATTGGCAGTACCCAAAATTATAACTTCTTTGGAAAGCAATATCACATCATCTTTTAAGATCCATAAAAATATTCTTACCCTTTGATTTTGTAAAGGGTAAGAATTTGTCTCAAGGAAACATTCAACAGAGGCAAGATAAACGGATAAAGATATTCAATATAGTATTATCTATACTACAGAATTAGAAGCCACTTAAACACCTAATCATTAAGGAACAGTTAAGAAAATTATACTGCAACAATTCAATACAATTTTATATATTCATTCAAATTTGTAATTTTGAAGAATATATAACAACATAGAAAAATGTTTACCAGATGATGTTAGATTTTGTAAAGTAGAACACATAAATTGTATGTAGATTATGATTGCACTGTAACAATTATGCATGCATAAGGAAGAGGGCTTAGAAGAAATGCACAAAAATGAAACCTCTGTGTTAGGATTATTAAAGAATAAATCAAAGCGTTTTAGCCAGGAGATAATGGACTCTCAGGGGACCCAGAAATGGGCCCCCACAGTGTCCATAAAACAAGTGAAAACATACCATATTTTGTGTGGCTGTGCATATGTTTATTTTTTTGAGAAGTAGGAGCACAGCTTTCATCAGATTCTCAGAGGAGTTTGATGATCATCTCCCTCCCAAGTTAAGACCCAGTGCTTAATGATGGTGTTGTTACGTTATTGTTTCAACAATTAAAAGAAAGTGAGTTGTCTCCTCTTTTGGCCTGTATTCAAAGACGAATTCACCAGTGGGCTTGAGGAAGAATGAGAGCCCTTAGGACAGAATGAGTCTGACCCTGGTAACTTGTGGGAGAAACAGTATCCCCTTAGGGGCCCCCACACCTTCCCATTTATATCTCTGCTCTCATCCTCACTCAGCCCATTCTGTCTCAAGGCCAAATGCTGGTCAAAATGCTCTCCCTTTTGCCCTACTCTCCCCTTCCCCTCCTCTATGCCTCTCTAATGTTCCATATCAGACTAACTCTCCCCAACTTCCAGGCCTTTCTAGTCCTCTAATCTGAGACACATATCTATGCTGAAGGACCTGCCATGCTAATGGATTACGCTACCAAGGACACTTGCCTTTCAACTGGCGTGTGGGGCAAACAATAGCTTAACCCCATAGCAGGCTATGCACATAGGTGTTCAAAAACCAGGATGGGGCCAGAGCCAGAATCTGTGTGGGAGCAACCATTGCACTGTACCCCTCAGATCATATCAGGGTTGCCCATGTCCCTCCGCATAGATGACCACTGGAAGGATTCTTTGCATTTGAGATATGTCCATTGGTGAGTCCTGGCATTTTTCTCCCCTCAGGGCCAGTTAAAGAAAACTCCGGCCGGGCGCGGTGGCTCAAGCCTGTAATCCCAGCACTTTGGGAGGCCGAGACGGGCGGATCACGAGGTCAGGAGATCGAGACCATCCTGGCTAACACGGTGAAACCCCGTCTCTACTAAAAAATACAAAAAACTAGCCGGGCGAGGTGGCGGGCGCCTGTAGTCCCAGCTACTCGGGAGGCTGAGGCAGGAGAATGGCATAAACCCGGGAGGCGGAGCTTGCAGTGAGCTGAGATCCGGCCACTGTACTCCAGCCTGGGCGACAGAGCGAGACTCCGTCTCAAAAAAAAAAAAAAGAAAAAGAAAACTCCAGTCAGGGTTGTTTTAAGGGACCTCCATAGAACAAAAGTCTGGTCAAGGACTTTGCTTTTGGGCAAGCTTTAGGTGTTTCTCTCTTGTTCATCTACCTTACCAGTGTGTGGATCCATTCATTCTCCACCCCACCCCTCCTTCCTGAGGCCCTGGCTCATCCCTTGCTGGCGTGGAAATTGATGGTCTTTCTTCATGGGAAGATTTCTTTCTTCTGAGATTCTTTCTTCCAACACCCTATGCAGTCTCCAGGGTTTCCTTGAGCTGCAGGCTCGGCCTCATTCATCGGAGTGAGACTTCTTTAATGTTTTCTATTTAGATCCTTTGCCTGTAAAAGATTAGCTGTTCTATAATGGACACCTATAAATGAGCTGAATAAAAAGAGAAAGAAATGAACATTTTTTAAAAAGTAGCCCAGCAGCTTCCCCTCTAAGAATTGCCGCCAACTTTATCCCCTGGTCACTTATTAATGCTTCTCTTCCCGCATTTCTTTTTCCCCTGACATTTTGGTGAAAGTTTTTTTTTTTTTTTTTTTTTTTCTTTCCTACTATAGTCTAACATTTATTCGTTCAACTTTTCTGTCAGACTTCTTTTTCCCTGGAAGCCTTTAAGTTAACCAGATATGACGATCATTATTTTTGTTTTTTCATGTAGATAAGCCCCTTTCTTTCTCATCACAAATTCAATAGAGGCCTAACTTTCAGGCAGAACAGCCCTCCAAATACACCCCAGACTGCTGTCTCTTGCTTATCTCTAAGCATCTCATAGGGATGGCAAGGTGACATTATACTTTATTTTGGGATTCATTTCCATGCATCACTGTGGTGAGACTTAAAACATTCTTCTTCATATCTGCCTTAAGAAATTGCAACCTAAGTTGATGTCTTTCACCAGATAGCAGTGGGCATTTGGGGAGTTTGTCACCATCACCTCGAGGTTCCTGGATTGTGTAAAGATCAGTCATTCTTACTTGTTAAGTAGAGAGATTTTAGGATCCATGAGAAACTGGGGGTCAGGTCAAACTGAGCTGTATATCCCTTCTTCAAGGGATATACAGTTTCCCCACCAGAAAAAAAAAAAAAAAAAAAAAACCATAATAAGGATCATAAGGATCCCTGCTTCAATGATCTCTGCACACATATTGCGCATGGCATAGAGACCAATTACTGTTACCAAATATCTCCTTTGTCTTCTCTGCCCTATAATAGAGTCTTGGATACTTAGCTGCATTCTTATCATCCTGAAATAAAGATTGTTTCCCAGTCTCCCTGGCACCTAAGTGTGACCATGGGGCTAAGTTCTGGTCAAAGAAATGCAAGTGGAAGAGGTATATGGAATTTTTTCCCAAAAGTGTCTTCAAAATTCACTTCTCTATTCTTTTGTCCTTCTTCCTGGATAGAATTGGGATACAATGTTGGGAGCTCCTGCAGCCATTTTGTACAACTGAGAATGAAATCCACAAATGATAATTTAACAAATAGAAAGAGCTCAAGTCCCTAACATCATAGAGTACCATAACTGCCCTAGGTTGCCTCCAGCTGCTGGCTGGAAAGAGAGAAAGACCTTTTGTCTTATTTAAGTATTATATTCTTCTTCTGTTGCCTCCAGCCAAATATAACCTAAACAGGATCCACACCCAATAAGTACTTAATACATGATAGCTGTCACTTAATCCATCACCTACACATTTTGGAGAACCACTTCCCCCATCACATTTCAACCCTCCCACAATATGGCAGAACTTTCAGATGCATCTTCTATAATTCTAACATATACTGAGTGTTGACTATGTCCCGAGCAAAGTAACAAATGTCTAATGTGGAATATCTCATTTAAACTTTACCACAACTCTATGAGGTGGGTACTATTTTTTAATCCTTAATTTACAGATGAATCTATTGGTTTGTTAGGGCTGCCATAACAAAATCCTATAGCTTGGGTGGCTTAAACAACATTTATTTTCCCATCTTTCTGGAGGCTCAAAGTTCAAGATCAAAATATTGACAGGTTCGGTTTCTTCTGAGTCCTCTCTCCTTGGTTTGCAGATGGCCACCTCTTACTGCTTCTTCATGTGGTCTTTCTCCTATGTCTGCATATCCCTAGTGTCTCTTTTTGTGTCCAACTCCCTCTTCCTTATAAGGACACTAGTCACATTGGATTAAGGCCCACCCTCATGGTCTTGTTTTGTTTCTCTTTTTGAGGTTGTCTCCATTTATTGTTGGTGAGGACCTCACAGCCTCATTTTCACAGAATCACCTCTTTAAAGTTCCCATGTCCAAATATAATAACCTTCTGAGGTACTGGGTTAGGACTTCCTCATATGAATTTTGAAGAAACACAATTAAGTCTGGAACAATGAAGAAACTGAATCAAAGAGAAATTAAATAATTCAATAATTTTGCCCAAACTACAGTTAGGAGGTGGTAGAGATGGGCTGCAAACCCAGGAAGTCTGGCTCCTGAGCCCATGCAGTCAAACGCTGCAGTAGACCGCCGTCCATTCCTTGTTATCATCTATACAATGTTTAGTTTGACTATAAGCCTGGATTCCCAGAACTCTTTGTACACTTAATGGTCTAAGATGTGTTAGTCTATAAGCACAGATTTGAGCTTTGGGGGGTATCTTTATGTAATTACCCTTATCTTTTGTCTTAACTCCTACATGTCACCTGCTCATTTTACAGAGACCTTTGTCCTGTGTCACCACAAGGGTCCTGGTTGCTTTGTTCCTCCAGCTCCAAGGGAAATGCATGTGCTTGAACACTCCACCTTGTCTCTTCTGGCATCCTTTATACAATGTTACAGGAGGAGGCCTAACCATGTCTGCAATGTCAAACAGATGCTACAGGATTCCTCTACACTGTCTGACCTGTACCTTCATATGGGGTAACCTTGGAAGCTTGCAGTGTTCCCAAACCCCAAGCCTCAAATCTTATTTTCAACTCCAGCGTCACTGATGGGAGGTAGAGAGTGTACCTGTGTCCCCAACACCTTAGACTCTGGGTGCTGCCCGATGCCGTTGCTCCCTTTCCTGATCTCTTGTTTCCTACCAGACCTTTGGTTTCTAGTACTCCACTGCCTGTGTCCATCATAGGGATCATTGCCCTGGCACTTCCTGGAGCACAAGTCTCCTTGGAATCCCTGTCACTTTCATCACCACAGCTTTCTCCTCTGCCACTTCCTGATTGTCCTAGAAATGGAGAATAGTGGATCCTAAGTGCTTTACATATATTAACTCAATGAATCTTCACAACAACACTCAGTTAATCTCCACTTCTACAGAGGATGAAACTGTGATACAGAGAGGGTAAGAACTATGTCTGAGGCCACACAGCAGGTACATGGCCAAGCAAGGACTTAAATCTATGTAGTCTATCTTCAGAACTCAGTTCTCAACCATTACACACTGGTCTCCATTGATCACAAGTCAAACTCTCTTTTTCTCCAGGGAGGGTGCAGATAGAGACCCACAGACACATATACACACCCCCCAAGGACTGGCCTTGTTGGATGAGTCCAACAAGAACCCATGCACCTAATTCATCAAAAGAGCTATATACAAGGTTTATTGCCCATGTATCATCACTTTACATCCAACAATTTTCAAAGCAGGGGATGCTGTCAAGGTCCCAGAACCATGCTGGGTACTTCCATGCCTATAATCTAATTTATCCTTACAATAGCATTCTGAAGTAGGTACTATTGTCTCCATTTCGCAGGTAAGAAAACTGAAACTCAGAGGGGTTAAGCAACTTGCACTAGGTCACACAACTAATAAGGAGTGAAGCCAAGATTTGGACACAACCCTTTCTATTCAGTGAAGTGTGCCTAGGTGATGGACTAGGGACCCAGCTCACCACACCATACTACCTTATGACTCTGAATGCTGCAGGAATTCTGAACAGGAGCTGCCAAAGAATAATAATAGGAAGGTCCAGAGTTAACTTATTTATATTAGATTTAAAGTTTATATTATGGTATTAATATAAGGATTCCAGAAATATGTGAATTCCAAAATAAACTTGAGCTTATCTCTGGAGTCTCACCTACCACTTCACCTCTCGCTTGCCAAAACACATCCAATGAGGAAACTCAACCTGAAACATCTCTATAAAGTGTTTGGGCTGGAAGTCAATTCCATAAAATCTGCACTTACTAAAACCTTTTCTCTGAAAATGTACTAATAATATATGGCTAGAACTTGCAGACAATGTCATCATTGCCATGGAGATTTGTAGCCAAAATATTCCATTTTATAGAGGTTTGGTTTTTGCCCAGTGATGACATTTTTTGGACAATTTTTAAGAGAGGCAGATGCTCATCTATTTGCTGATTTTCCCTAGCTTACAAAGCCAACAATGATTTAGACCCAAATTGCTTTTGATCTTCCCAAGTACCTCATTTTTATTATTAAGGGACTCACGGTACAAACAATCTGTCATCTGAGCAGGAACACCCATATGTCAGATGTGGTTGGTTTGATTAGTGGTGCTAAACCCCTGCTAGCAGTTAAAAGAGGTGACTTGTAGAAGTCACAGTGTGGGACTTAAGGAATTCTGGAGGGCCTCTCTTTGAGAAAGCCCAATAGACAAGAATTCTAACCAGCAAAGCAAGTGAATTGGGGGTGACTTCCTACTGGGTTCCAGTGGTGGTGTAAAAAATATACAGAACTTGCATTTCATTGTGGATTCTAACCCAGATTCTGCTTCATATCAGCTGTGAGGCCTTGGACAAGCTAATTAGCTGCTTTAAACCTCAGTCATATCCTCTGGGCACATTTGATATTTATGTTTTAAACTGTTATGGGGTAACAAATTTCGAAGTACCTAGTATGGTATCTGGCACAAAATAGTTATTGAATATATTTTTCAATCTTTTAATCTGAAAGACTAAATCTTTCAGAGTTAATTCTGAATTTGCATTTTAAATAATTTTTCCTCTAAAAGGGCAAAATCTTAATTTACATACATTTCTCTAAGAACATATCTGTTCATCAAAGTAAAAAGGGAAATCCTGAAAGTCTATAACATATGCCAGGAATATGTGAAATCCTATTCTCAATTTCCAGGCAGTTGCCTGCTTAATGACTTGGTGTTAGTTGGCCATGTTTGATACTCCCTACTAAAGACTTCAGGGGCTGTGGTGTTTACTAACTATGAGGTGAGCAGACCACCCCCTCATTCCATATTGTCAAGGAGAAAATGTAAATTGCCCATTGTCATTGCTTAGTTCAGTTCAGTTTAGTTCAATGATCTATGGGCAAGACAATGCCTGAGGTGAAAGATACAAACATGAAAGAGATATGATTCTTACCCTTGAGGGGCTTGGACAGATGGACACACAGCGAATTTTGTGTGAGCTGGTCAACTCTGTGGTTGGCATATGAGCATGGAGCATTATGGGCTTGGAGAAGTCAGAAACAGCTTTCTGGAGGAGGTGATGCCTGGGCTCAATCTGGAAGAACCCATGCCAGCATGCATCCATCCTTCCATTTCTTTATTCAGCAAATATATGTCGAGTGCTAACTACACGTCAAACATTGTTCTAAGCATTGAGGTGAGAGTGGTGAACAAGCAGACAAAGTCTGTCCTCTCGTGGAAATTACATTCTGCTTAAGGGAGACAGAAAACAAATAAACAGACAAATAAATATATAAACAGCTTTAGACAGCAATAAAAATGCTAAGAAGAAAGTGAGCAGAGAGGAGTAAAGGAGGATGGGGGACATGGAACTGGAGGAGGCTATTTTAAGTAAAATTCTCTGAGCAGATAACATTGAGTCAAGACCTGAATGATGGGATGGAGTTAGCCATGCAAAGATCTAGTGTCAGAGCCTTCTAGGCAGAGGCAATGGTAAAAGCCCCATGGAAAGAACTACCTTGGTCTAATCACAAACAAAACAAAGTTTAAAACACCAGCTAGAAACAAGTGCAGCCAGAGAGCAATGATAGAGGGGGAGAATGGCTTGAGGTGAGGGTGAAAAGGAGAGTCTCTTTGCCTTGTGATCCATGGCGAACATAGTCCCCTGTGCATGGGAAGCCACTGGAGAGTTTAAAGTGGGAGAGGGGCATGATCTGATTTTAGGCTTTAAAAGATGTCTGCAGCAGGAGGTTGGCAGCAGAAGTCCAGAAGAAGGCAATTCCAGGCAGAAGTAGAGTGTGTCCCTCTGGTCAGGGTTGCCTTCCTGCTGCCTCTCATGTCTCTCCTTCCTCTCACAGCATGCATGAAGGCATGGCCTGTGTATACAACCAGGGACCTAAGAGATGCCACTTTGGGTTAGTACTCTGGATAATTCACCCTACTTCTAGCAATTCTGGCCCAATTGCTAGTCACCTCATGTAACACCAGTGAGGGCTCATAGCCATTTAGTATTCATACATTCTTTTTGCAGCATTTCATCACGATTATTTGATTTTTCACTGGAAGGTAAAAACATCAGGCAATTTTTAAAATCATCATGTGACAGATAAAGAAATTGATGCACAGAGAGGGGAATCAGTATGCTCAAGGTCACACAGCTGGTTGGTGACAGCTAGGACTAAAATCCTAGTCCCCTGATTCACAGCCTATATTTGTTTGCAGTGGTTCCCAATGGAAATGCTATTGATATTTGGTGGGGTGGTTGGTGGCAGTGAGCAGTTCTCCACTGCATTAGACTGTTCTAGATATTGTAGAACATTTTGAATCCTTGGTCCTTGCCAGTAGCATCCAAGCAAGAAGCCTTGTGACAACGAATAAGGCCCCAACACATTTCCATACATCTCCTAGGGAAGGCTGGTGCTACTGTGGTGGGAAACAGTGAGTCCAATCCTCTCTTGTTATAGATAAAAAGGCTGAATCACTACCAACAGCAGAGATTTAGCAGGTACTTTCATATTTTTAACAAATAGTTTCTGATTGCCTAGTATGTAAGTGTTCTGTGTTATATGCTGTGTATTCAGTGTTGAAGAAGGACATAGTGCTTGTCCTCAAGGAGTTTACAGCATGGAGAGGGTGAGGGTGAAGCACAGGATGCTAATGAACAATTACAAGGCAATGAGTGGTCAGTGTCACGCGGGGTTCATACAGGTAGCATAAGGACATAAACAAGGGCACCTAGTGCCAACTTGGAGGCACAGGGAAGGAGAAATTTTTCCAACACCTACAGCTTTCCAGAACAGGGTTGTAGTGGGATCTAATAAGCTTGCATTAATGAAGATATTTAAAGAGGATCTGGATCATCAGATGGCTGGGAAAATGTTCAAAAGTACCTATGGGAGGTTAAACTCACTGATGATTAGTGTCCTTTCCAGCTCTGCAGCCTGGAATTTCTGTTGTATCCAAGAAGACCATAAACAGAATGTAATTCCATTTAATTTCTATAATGTTATATGGCAATGAGGTCATCCCATGTTAAACTGGTTGTTAGGGCCTGAATGTTTGTGTACCTCCAAAGTCATATGTTGAAATCTAAAAATCAATGTGATAGAATTAACAGGTAGGGCCTTTGAGGGGCTTTGCCCTTACCAATGAGATGAGTGACTTTATAAAAGAAGCCACAGAGAGAAGCCTCGCTCCTTCCACCATGTGAAAACATGGCTAGATGTCATCTGTGAACCAGAAAGAGGGTCCTCACCAGACACCAACCAGACACCAAGTCTGTCTGTACCCCGATCTTGGACTTCCCAGCCTCTAGAATGGTGAGAAATACATTTTTATTGTTTATAAGCCACTTTGTTTATGGTATTTTGTTATGGCAGTCCCAATAGGTTAAGGCACTGGGTAATAAAGAGAATAAAATATTAATAACAATCTGCTTTCCCTCAAAGTGCTTTCTTCCTTTCTTTTTTTTAAATTATAATTTAAGTTCTAGGGTACATGTGCACAACATGCAGGTTTGTTACATACGTATACATGTGCCATGTTGGTTTGCTGCACCCATTAACTCGTCATTTACATTAGGTATTTCTCCTAATGCTATCCCTCCCCCTGACCCCCACCCCATGACAGGCCCCCATGTGTGATGTTCCCCACCCTATGTCCAAGTGTTCTCATTGTTTAGTTCCCACCTATGAAAGAACATGCAGTGTTTGGTTTTCTGTCCTTGTGATAGTTTGCTCAGAATGATGGTTTCCAGTTTTTTTTTTTTTTAATTAATTCATTTATTTATTTATTTTTATTATTATTATACTTTGAGTTCTAGGGTACATGTGCATAACGTGCAGGTTTGTTACATATGTATACTTGTGCCATGTTGGTGTGCTGCAACCATCAACTCGTCAGCACCCATCAACTCATCATTTACATCAGGTATAACTCCCAATGCAATCCCTCCCCTCTCCCCTCTCCCCATGATAGGCCCCGGTGTGTGATGTTCCCCTTCCCGAGTCCAGGTGATCTCATTGTTCAGTTCCCACCTATAAGTGAGAACATGCGGTGTTTGGTTTTCTGTTCTTGTGATAGTTTGCTAAGAATGATGGTTTCCAGCTGCATCCATGTCCCTACAAAGGACACAAACTCATCCTTTTTTATGGCTGCATAGTATTCCATGGTGTATATGTGCCACATTTTCTTAATCCAGTCTGTCACTGATGGACATTTGGGTTGATTCCAAGTCTTTGCTATTGTGAATAGTGCCGCAATAAACATACGTGTGCATGTGTCTTTATAGCAGCATGATTTATAATCCTTTGGGTATATCCCCAGTAATGGGATGGCTGGGTCATATGGTACATCTAGTTCTAGATCCTTGAGGAATCGCCATACTGTTTTCCATAATGGTTGAACTAGTTTACAATCCCACCAACAGTGTAAAAGTGTTCCTATTTCTCCACATCCTCTCCAGCACCTGTTGTTTCCTGACTTTTTCATGATCGCCATTCTAACTGGTGTGAGATGGTATCTCATTGTGGTTTTGATTTGCATTTCTCTGATGGCCAGTGATGATGAGCATTTTTTCATGTGTCTGTTGGCTGTATGAATGTCTTCTTTTGAGAAATGTCTGTTCATATCCTTTGCCCACTTTTTGATGGGGTTGTTTGTTTTTTTCTTGTAAATTTGTTTGAGTTCTTTGTAGGTTCTGGATATTAGCCCTTTGTCAGATGAGTAGATTGCAAAAATTTTCTCCCATTCTGTAGGTTGCCTGTTCACTCTGATGGTAGTTTCTTTTGCTGTGCAGAAGCTCAGTTTTATTCATGTCCCTGCAAAGGACACGAAGTCATCCTTTTTTATGGCTGCACAGTATTCCATGGTATATATGTGCCATATTTTCTTAGTCCTGTCTATCATTGATGGACATTTGGGTTGGTTCCAAGCCTTTGCTATTGTGAATAGTGCCTCAGTAAACACACATGTGCATGTGTCTTTATAGTAACATGATTTATAATCCTTCGGGTATATAACCAGTAATGGGATCACTGGGTCAAATGGTATTTCTAGTTCTAGATCCTTGAGGAATCGCCACACTGTCTTCCACAATGGTTGAACTAGTTTATACTCCTGCCAACAGTGTAAAAGCATTGCTAATTCTCCACATCCTCTCCAGCATCTGTTGTTTCCTGACTTTTTAATGATCACCATTCTAACTGGTGTGAGATGGTATCTCATTGTGATTTTGATTTGCATTTCTCTGACGACCAGTGATGATGAGTATTTATTCATGTATCTGTTGGTTGCATAAATGTCTTCTTTTGAGAAGTGTCTGTTCATATCCTTTGCCCACTTTTTGATGGGGTGGTTTGATTTTTTCTTGTAAATTTGTTTAAGTTATTTGTATATTTTGGATATTAGCCCTTTGTCAGATGGATAGATTGCAAAAACTTTCTCCCATTCTGCAGGTTGCCTGTTCACTCTGATGGTAGTTTCTTTCGCAGTTCAGAAGCTCTTTAGTTTAATTAGACCCAATTTGTCTATTTGGGCTTTTGTTGCATTAGTTTTGGTGTTTTAGTCATGAAGTCCTTGCCCATGCCTATGTCCTGACGGTATTGACTAGGTTTTCTTCTAAGGCTTTTATGGTTTTAGGTCTAACATTTAAGCCTTTAATCCATCTCGAATTAATTTTTGTATAAGGTAAGGAAAGTACCCAGTTTCAGCTTTCTACATATGGCTAGCCAGTTATCCCAACACCATCTATTAAATAGGGAATCCTTTCCCCATTTCTTGTTTTTGTCAGGTTTGCCAAAGATCAGATAGTTGTAGATGTATGATGTTATTTCTGAGGCCTCTGTTCTGTTCCATTGGTCTATATCTCTGTTTTGGTACCAGTACCACTCCTCAGCAAATGTAAAAGAACAGAAATCACAACAAACTGTCTATCAGACCACAGTGCAATCAAATTAGAACTCAGGACTAAGAAACTCACTCAAAACCACACAACTACATGGAAACTGAACAACCTGCTCCTGAATGACTACTGGTACATAACAAAATGAAGGCAGAAATAAAGACGTTCTTTGAAACCAATGAGAACAAAGACACAATGTACCAGAATCTCTGGGACACATTGAAAGCAGTGTGTAGAGGGAAATTTATAGCACTAAATGCCCACAAGAGAAAGCAGGAAATATCTAAAATTGACTCCCTAACATCACGATTAAAGGAACTAGAGAAGCAAGAGCAAACAAATTAAAAAGCTAGCAGAAGGCAAGCAACAACTAAGATCAGAGAACTGAAGGAGATAGAGACACAAAAAACCCTTCAAAAAATCAATGAAGCCAGGAGCTGGTTTTTTGAAAAGATCAACAAAATTGATAGACCACTAGGAAGACTAATAAAGAAGAAAAGAGAGAAGAATCAAAGACGCAATAAAAAATGATAAAGGGGATATCACGGCCGATCCCACAGAAATACAAACTACCACCAGAGAATACTATAAACACCTCTTTGCAAATAAACTAGAAAATCTAGAAGAAATGGATAGATTCTGGACATATACACTCTCCCAAGACTAAACCAGGAAGAAGTTGAATCCCTGAATAGACCAATAACAGGCTCTGAAATTGACTGTTCCTTCTGAAACTATTCCAATCAATAGAAAAAGAGGGAATCCTCCCTAACTCATTTTATGAGGCCAGCATCATCCTGATACCAAAGATTGACAGACACAACCAAAGAACAGAATTTTAGAACAATATCCCTGACGAACATTGATGCGAAAATCCTCAACAAAATACTGGCAAACCGAATCCAGCAGCACATCAAAAAGCTTATCCACCAAAATCAGGTCAGTTTCATCCTCAGAATGCAAGGTTGGTTCAACATATACAGATCAATAAATGCAATCCATCACATAAACAGAACCACAGACAAAAACCACATGATAATCTCAATAAATGCAGAAAAGGCCTTCGGCAAAATTCAACAGCCCTTCATGCTAAAAACTCGCAATACACTAGGTATTGATGCAACATATCTCAAAATAATAAGAGCTATTTATGACAAACCCACGGCCAATATCATACTGAACGGGCAAAAACTGGAAGCGTTCCCTTTGAAAACTGGCACAAGACAGCGATACCCTCTCTCACCACTCCTATTCAACATAGTGTTGGAAGTTCTGGCCAGGGCAATTAGGCAAGAGAAAGAAATAAAGGTTATTCAATTAGGAACAGAGGAAGTCAAATTGTCCGTCTTTGTAGATGACATGATTGTATATTTAGAAAACCCCATCATCTCAGCCCAAAATCTCTTTAAGCTGATAAGCAACTTCAGCAAAGTCTCAAGATACAATATCAATGTGCAAAAATCACAACCAGTCCTATACACCAATAACAGACAAACAGAGGGCCAAATCATGAGTGAACTCCCATTCACAATTGCTACAAAGAGAATAAAATACCTAGGAATCCAACTTACAAGGGATGTGAAGGACCTCTTCAAGGAGAACTACAAACCACTACTTAGCGAAATAAAAGAGGACACAAACAAATGGAAGAACATTCCATGCTCGTGGATAGGAAGAATCAATATTGTGAAAATGGCCATACTGCCCAAGGTAATTTATAGATTTAATGCCATCCCCATCAAGCTACCAATGACTTTCTTCACAGAATTGGAAAAAACTACTTTAAAGTTCATATGGAACCCAAAAAGAGCCCACGTTGCCAAGACAGTCCTAAGCGAAAAGAACAAAGCTGGAGGCATCATGCTACCTGACTTCAAACTACACTACAAGCCTACAGTAATCAAAGTGCTTTCTAAAAGAGTATTGACCCACTAAACCTGCCTTTATTCCATTTGTCCATTCATACAGAGGGTTCTGTTGGGAGACGACTGAGCAAACCCCAGCTCTAGGTGATGCGGGTGGGCTTTGGGGAGGACAGGGCAGGGCAGGACGGGTCCTCTGTGGAGGAATTTCTAACTGGGCACTAATAATTTTTTCTTCCTTGGTAGCCAAAAGAGCTGAGGACAGCCCCTCAGCTCCAATTTATGCTGCCTTCTGCTGATCCAGGGAGACTGGCAGTTTAAATGTTAGCTGGGGACAGTTCACTAACACCTCTGTGACAGGGGAGAGAGTCTCAAGGGACAAGGGTGCCCAAGAACCACAAACCTCGTTCTGCCTTCCAGTAGGTGAAGTGTCAGCTTTCAGCAAACATTCCCTCCGCACAAGGACAGAAAATGCCATCTAGAGAGCTGCTCTAACTGGGTTAAAAGTCATGTTTGTGTCACCTGTGTCGAAACATGGCTTAGAAAAAGGACTCAACCACTAGACAGGGAGATGATTGTAGATTGCTGATGGCTTAGGTTTAATCTTCAAAGGATAAAGCTGTCAGGTTTAGCTTTTCTTGTTGTTTCTGTATTTCATATTGGAAAATTTTTACTCAAACCAGACGTACGTCAGCTATCTATGGGATAATTTAAAGAGAAAAATAATGGCTATT
Source organism: Theropithecus gelada (assembly GCF_003255815.1). NCBI lineage: Eukaryota > Metazoa > Chordata > Mammalia > Primates > Cercopithecidae > Theropithecus > Theropithecus gelada. Next base: position 87,109,069 of record NC_037672.1, on the reverse strand, counting down.
AAATATTTTTTTTCAATTCTCTCTTCTCTGTCCATCATTCATGTTCTATTTACCACCTAAATGCTTCCTCTAATTTCAAATGTTCACTCCAGTTTGGCTTTAACAAATCCTTTCATGAGGGCTCAACTTTATCTTTCCATCAACTTGTTTTTGATGGAGGGGTAGCATTGAGATAAATGGGCTATGCTCTTTAAGAATCTAGATTAATTCACTTTCTGTTTTCAATGTTCAGTTTAGGATTCCAAAGAAATCTTGTTGTGGTTATTGAACTCTCCACTGACCTCTGGCTCAGAATCATCATCACATTTAGGAAAAATTCTTGTTCTTGTGAACTCCTCAATTTTCAGGAGTGTGTCTTTTAAGCTCCATCTTCCTTCTTTCTCATCCTCACTTCCTGTTCTGGATGGCTTGGGCTTTCTGTTTTTATCTCCTTTCTTAAGTTTTCTCCCTTTTTCTTCTTTGTTTCCTTCTTTGTTTTCCCCAGTTTCACTCAAACCCCACTTTCTTTTGACTCAAGAATTTCTCTGCAGCAGGATGCTCTCCTTAGGATATAGTTTAAGATTCCAGGGCTCTCCACATATTCAAATCAAAAGTTATTCTAGAATCTTTTCCCTAAACAATATTAGGTAACTATTTAACTAATCTTTGTTAGAAATACATGGTCCCTTATAGAAAAATGTAACATGCAACTCAAAAGGTAAAAACCACCTATGATCCTCCTTCCTCAAAATGAACACTCGACATTTTAGTGTATTTTCTTTCAAATATGTAGATGTATATGTTCTAAGCAAAACACTTTTTTCATTAATTAAAAAATCATAAAAAAGAACATTTCAATTTCCCAGAAATGCAGAGGTATGATGAGTCACTCCATAGAGATCTGGGCCAGAGGCAGCTGGCAGAACTCATTCCAGATCCTCAACAAACAGAGCTTGTGATTGTCATTCAGCATTCACAGAGAGTTTCGCTTGATTTTTCTCACCCCCAAACTGTGCATCAGCATAACCTGGGATGATTGAAAAAACTACAGATGTCTGGTTCCCACCTGCAGAAGTTTTGTCTCAATCCAGGATGAAGCTGTAGGACCAACACTTTTGTCTTCCAATACCCCTATGTAATTCCAAAGTATAGCAGGAGTGGACAATGGGTACCAAGAGTCTGCGGCAGGCTCTTGCACCATGGTGAACCATACCTGAAGATGTCCTATAAGTTGGAGGCTTTGGGAACTTATGAGTTGCTTCTCTGCTTGGTGTGGAAAGGTATTGTGCTGGTGAGGCGGTCATGAAAACTTAGCTTTCTAATGGCCAATTGGCTGGAAGACTCTGAATTGTCTTATGTTGTCATTTCATTCCTCCTCATCCTTGTAGGGTCCAAGGGAAAACTTCTTCCTCACCTGTGGAAGGTTTGCTGAACAATCAACTCAAAAATGGCAGGTTAATTGGAGAAGGTGCATACAAATTTAGAATTAATTAATACAGAATGAAGATCCAAAGGTAAAAGAGAAACTGTTCATTTTTATGCTTAGGTTCAACAAAGTATGGACAGCTGTGTAGAAATATAATTGGACAAAAAGAATATGATCTGACGCTATGCTAAAGGACTGATCAGGGAAGCCCAGCAAAGTCTGTCAGTCTAGATTCCTCTTGGCTTCTGTGTGGCATTCCTTCCTCCTGGGTATGAAGGGGTATGAAACAGGGTCTTCCCTGGAATGGGGGTCCCATGACCTACAGTCAAACAAAGTAGGTCACGTCATTTCTCTATGGCCAGTTTTTATACAGAAGGGCAGAGGGAAAGTTAGAGTAAGATTTTTATGTTTAATGGCTGGCTTTGGGGACAAGGGGTTTAGTTTCTATGACCTGCCCTAGGGAAGAGGGATTCTAGTTTCTATGGCTAGCCTTGGGGGAGAATAAGACTGAGAGACAAGAGGGCTGGAGAAGGTCAGATAAAAATTTTTGCTTCTGAGGCCTTCATTTTGGGATATTGTTTTCTGAACCCCACCACCCTCATTATTTTCCAGCATATGCCGGGTACATGAACTGAATTCCCTTCATAGCCTCCCTGTACCCTTCCAACAGGTCCTGCTTCTTCCTTTACTCAAGTTCCCCTCACTCCCATGGGCATCGACTGGAGGATTGCAGATTGTTGACTAATGCTTACAATCTCTTTTAAGTTGTCTTCCTGAGAAACTACTGGCTATACAGTTATAAAGAAATGTATAAATAAGAGGATAGAAATAGTGAAATCTTGATTAATCAGAAGCTTCAATTTTCAGAAAAACATTAGCTCTATTCAATTTTTAGGAGGGAGCAGTAATCATAGGAAAATAATTTGAGGGTCAAAGATTTCATTGACAACAAAATCAAGGAGTCAACAGATTCCTGGGGTTTCTTAACCCAGGATCTATGGATAGATTATAGGGAGATGATGAACCCTGGCAATTGAAGGCAAAATGCCGTGTGTGTGTGCACATGTGTGTGCATGCATGTGCGCATGTGTGTGCGTGTGCATGTGCACATGTGCATGTGTATTTTTGTGTGAAAAGGGTCAGGACTTTTTCCAAAGAGGTCCTAATTCAATACAGTTTAAGAATCACTATTTGAAGGTGTATTTTGCTGTGTGGTTTCTATACACCAACATTACCTCTTATTCTTCCATCTTCCTTGCCTCTCACATCAATCTAGTTCGTGTCTTGTCTCCATCCACTCCCCAAACCCACTTCCCTAGGCCAGGCCCTTTCCACCTTTCACTTTGAAATTGAAGATGTCTGTCAACACAAACAAATGAAAACACATCCCATGCTTATGACTGGGTAGAATCAATATTGTGAAAATGACTATACTGCCAAAAACAGTCTATAAATTCAATTCAATTCCCATCAAAATACCACCATCATTCTTCACAGAATTAGAAAAAAAATTCTAAAATTTATAAGGAACCAAAAAAGAACCCACATAGCTAAAGCAAGACTAAGCAAAAAGAACAAATCTGGAGGCATCACATTACGTGATTTCAAAGTATACTATAAGGCCATAGTCACCAAAACAACATGGTACTGGTATAAAAATAGGCACATACACCAATGGAACAGAATAGAGAACCCAGAAATAAACTCAAATACATACAGCCAACTGATCTTCAACAAAGCAAACAAAAACATAAAGTGAGAAAATGACACCCTATTCAACAAATGGGATAATTGGCAAGCCACATGTAGGAGAGTGAAACTGGATCCTCGTCTCTCACTTTATGCCAAAATCAAATCAAGATGGATCAAATAGTTCAATCTAAGACCTGAAACTATAAAAATTCTAGAAGGTAACAGCAGAAAAACCCTTCTAGACATTGACTTAAGCAAAGATTTCATGGCCAAGCTCCCAAAAGCAAATGCAACAAAAACAAAAACCAATAGGTGGGACTAAATTAAACTGAAGAGCTTTTGCATAGCAAAAGAAACAATCAGCAGGGTCAACAGACAACCCACAAAGTGGAAGAAAATCTTCATAATCTATACACCTGACAAAGGGCTAATATCCAGAATCTACAAGGAACTTAAACAAATTAGTAAGAAAAAACAGTCCCATCAGAAAGTGGGCTAAGGACATGAATAGACAATTCTCAAAAGAAGATATACAAATGACCAACAAACATACGAAAAAGTGTTCAACATCACTAGTGATCAGGGAAATGTAAATCAAAACCATGATGTGACACCACCTTACTCCCACAAAAATGGCCATAATCAAAAGATAAAATAATAATAGATGTTTGTGTGGATGCAGTGAACAGTGAACACTTCTACATTGCTGGTGGGAATGTAAACTAGTTAAACCACTATGGAAAATGGTGTGGAGATTCCTTAACTAAAAGTAGAACTGACATTTCATTCAACAATCCCACTACTAGGTATCTACCAGGGGGAAAGATGTTATTATATGAAAAAGGTACTTGGACATACATTTATAGCAGCACAATTTGTAATTGAAGAAATATGGAACCAGCCAAAATGCCCATCAATCAATAAGTGGGTAAAGAAACTGTAGTATATATATGTACAATGGAATACTACTCAGCCATAAAAAGGAATGAATTAATGGCATTTGCAACAACCTGGATGGGACTGGAGGCTATTATTCTAAGTGAAGTAACTCAGGAATGGAAAACCAAGCATTGTATATTCTCACTTATGAGTAGGAGCTAAGCTATGAGGATGTGCAAAGGCATAAGAATGATACAGTGGACTTTGGGGACTCAGGGGGAATGGCTGGGAAAGGGATGAGGGATAAAAGGCTACAAATTGGGTTCAGTGCATACTGGTCAGGTGATGGGTGCACAGAAATCTCAGAAATCACCACTAAGGAACTTACTCATGTAACCAAATACCACCTGTTCTCCCAAAACCTATGATTGGACAAAAAGAAAATTTAAAAAGAAACAAGGAAAGAGAAAAAGAAGGAAGGAAGGAAGGAAGGAAGGAAGGGAGGGAGGGAGGGAGGAAAGGGAAAGGAAGAGAAGAGAAAGGAAGGGAAGGGAAGGTAAAGGAAAGGGAAGAAGGAAGGAAGAAAGAGAGAAGAAGAAAGAAAGAAAGAAAAAAGAAAGAGAAAGAAAGAAAGAAAGAAAGAAAGAAAGAAAGAAAGAAAGAAAGAAAGAAAGAAAGAAAGAAAGAAAGAAAAGAAAGAAAGAAAGAAAAGAAAGAAAGGAGGGACAGAGGGAAAAAGAAGTAAGGAAGGAAGGAAGAAGGGAAGGAAAGGGAAGGGAAGGGATGGGAAGGGAAGGGACAGGATGGGAAGGGAAGAGAAGGGACGGGACGGGAAGGGAAGGGAAGGGAAGGGAAGGGAAGGGAAGGGAAGGGAAGGGAAGAGAAGGGAAGGGAAGGGAAGGGAAGAGTAAAGAAAGTTGCAGAAGTCTCTGGTCTAGACCACTCTCCCTGCTTTCTATCTTCTTTTCTTTGCTTCTTCCTTTACCAAACATCTCTCCCCCATCTAATTCATTTCATGGCTACAAGATACTCTTTTAAACCCAGATCTGATCAAAGCCATGCTCCAGCTTAAAATGTGTCCTCAAAGTGCCTATAGGAAAGCAATTATGCCTATTGTTAGGTAACTTAAGTCCTTTTACACTCTGGTCCTAGCTAGCCTTCTACCACTCTACATCCCCACCTCTGCACTTTGACATCTTCTATGCCCTCCACCTGAAATGATCTTTCCTTTCCTTTTCCTATCATACTCTATTCAAACATTAACTGGCATCTCTACTATTGACCCTGCCATAATTCCACCAGTTCCCACCCTGAACTCCCAAGAATTTTGCCTATGCTGGAATACTTCAAATATATTGTGGGTTTGGTTCCAGAGCACCACAATAAAGTGAATATTGCAATACAATGAGACACACTTTTTTTTTGTTTCTCAATATATATAAAAGTTATTGAGATTCCATTCCAAGATGACCAAGTAGGAACAGCTCTGGTCTGCAGCTCCCAGCGTGATCAACGCAGAAGATGGTGATTTCTGCATTTCCAACTGAGGTACCTTGTTCATCTCATTGGGACTGGTTGGACAGTGGGTGCAGCCCACAGAGGGTGAGTCAAAGCAGGGCAGGGCATCACCTCACCTGGGAAGTGCAAGGGGTCAGGAGATTTCCCTTTCCTAGCCAAGGTAAGCTGTGACAGACTGTACCTGGAAAATTGGGACAATACCACCCAAATACTGTGCTTTTCCAATGGTCTTAGCTAATGGCACACCAGGAGATTATATCCCGCACCTGGCTCAGCGGGTCCCACACCCATGGAGCCTTGCTCACTGCTAATGCAGCAGTCTGAGATCCACCTGCAAGGCAGGAGCCTGGCAGGGGGAAGGGCGTCTGCCATTGCTGAGGCTTGATTAGGTAAACAAAGCAGCTGGGGAAGCTCGAACTGGGAGGAGCCCACCACAGCTCTGCAAGGCCTGCTGCGTCTGTAGACCCCACCTCTGGAGGCAGGGCATAGCTGAACAAATGGCAGCAGAAACTTCTGTAGACTTAAACATCCCTGTCTGACAGTTCTGAAGAGAGCAGTGGTTCTCCCAGCATGGTGTTTGAGCTCTCAGAATGGACAGACTGCCTTCTAAAGTGGGTCCCTGACCCCTGTGTAGCCTAACTGGGAGACACCTCCCAGTAGGGGCCAACAGACATCTCAAACAGGTGGGTGCCCCTCTGGGACAAAGCTTCCAGAGGAAGGATCAGGCGGCAACATTTGCTGTTCTGCAATATTTGCTGTTCTGCACCTTCCACTGGTGATACCCAGGCAGTGTCTGGAGTGGACCTCCAGCAAACTCCAACAGACCTGCAGCCGAGGGACCTGACTCTTAGAAGGAAAACTAACAAACAGAAAGGAATAGCATCAACATCAACAAAAAGACATTCACACCAAAACCCCATCTGTAGGTCATCAGCATCAAAGACCAAAGGTAGATAAAACCCCAAAGATGGGGAGAAACCAGAGCAGAAAAGCAGAAAATTCTAAAAACTGGAGTACCTCTTCTCCTCCAAAGGATCACGGCTCCTCACCAGCAACGAAACAAAGCTGGACAGAGAATGACTTTGATGAGTTGACAAAAGTAGGCTTCAGAAGGTCAGTAATAACAAACTTCTCCAAGCTAAAGGAGTATGTTCAAACCCATCTCAGGGAAGCTAAAAATATTGAAAAAAAGATAAGACGAATGGCTAACTAGAATAAACAGTGAAGAAAAGACCTTAAATGACCCAAAGGAGCTGAAAAACATGGCATGAGAACTACATGACACATGACACAATAGCTGATTTGGTCAAATGGAAGAAAGGATATCAGTGATTGAAGATCAAATTAATGAAATAAAGCAAGAAGAGAAGTTTAGAGAAAAAAGAGTACAAAGAAATGAACAAAGCCTCCAAGAAATATGGGACTATGTGAAAAGACCAAATCTACGTTTGATTGGCGTACCTGACAGTGACGTGGAGAAGGGAACCAAGTTGGAAAACACTCTTCAGGATATTATCCGGGAGAACTTCCCCAACCTAGCAAGGCAGGCCAACATTCAAATTCAGAAATACAGAGAACACCACAAAGATACTCCTTGAGAAGGGTAATACCAAGACAAATAATTGTCAGATTCACCAAGGTTGAAATGAGGGAAAAATGTTGAGGGCAGCCAGAGAGAAAGGTCCAGGTACCCAAAAAGGAAAGCCCATCAGACTAACAGTGGATCTCTCGGCAGAAACTCTACAAGCCAGAAGAGAGTGGGGGCCAATATTCAACATTCTTAAAGAAAAGAATTTTCGACTCAGAATCTCATATCCAGTCAAACTAAGCTTCATAAGTTAGGGAGAAATAAAATCCTTTACAGACAAGCAAATGCTGAGAGATTTTGTCACCACCAGGCCTGCCTTACAATAGCTCCTGAAGGAAGCAGTAAACCTGGAAAGGAACAACCAGTACTAGCCACTGCAAAAACATGCCAAATTATAAAGACCATCGATACTAAGAAGAAACTGCATCAACTAATGGCAAAATTACAAGGTAACATCATAATGACAGGATCAAATTCACACATAACAGTATTAACCTTAAATGTAAATGAGCTAAACACCCCAACTAAAGACACAGACTGGCAAATTGGATAAAGAATCAAGACCCATCAGTTTGCTGTATTCAGGAGACCCATCTCACATGCAGACACACACATAGGCTCAAAATAAAAGGATGGAGGAAGATCTACCAAGCAAATAGAAAGTGAAAAAGCAGGGTTTGCAATCCTAGTCTCTGATAAAACAGACTTTAAACCAACAAAGATCAAAGGAGACAAAGAAGGCCATTCCATAATGGTAAAGGGATCAATTCAACAAGAAGAGCTAACTATTCTAAACATATATGCACCCAATACAGGAGCACCCACATTCATAAAGCAAGTCCTTAGAGAACTACAAAGAGACTTAGACTCTCTCACAGTAATAATGGGAGAACTCAACACCCCACTGTCAATATTAGACAGATCAACCAGACAGAAGGTTACTAAAGATATCCAGGACTTGAACTCAGATCTGCACCACGCAGACCAAACAGACATCTACAGAACTCTCCACCCCAAATCAACAGAATATACATTCTTCTCAGCACCACATCACGCTTATTCCAAAATTGACTACATAGTTGGAAGTAAAGCACTCCTCAGTAAATGGAAAGGAACAGAAATCAAAACAAACTTTCTCTCAGACCACAGTGCAATCAAATTCAAACTCAGAACTAAGAAATTCACTCAAAACTGCACAACTACATGGAAACTGAACAATCAGCTCCTGAATGACTACTGGGTACATAACAAAATGAAGGCAGAAATAAAGACATTCTTTGAAACCAATGAGAACAATGAGACAATGTACCAAAAGCTCTGGACACATTGAAAGCTGTGTGTAGAGGGAAATTTATAGCACTAAATGCCCACAAGAGAAAGCAGGAAAGATCTAAAATTGACACCCTAACATCACAACTAAAAGAACTAGAGAAGCAAGAGCAAACAAATTCAAAAGCTAGTGGAAGGCAAGAAACAACTAATATCAGAGAAGAACTGAGGGAGATAGAGACATAAAAAATCCTTCAAAAAATCAATGAAGCCAGGAGCTGGTTTTTTGAAAAGATCAACAAAATTGATAGACCACTAGGAAGACTAATAAAGAAGAAAAGAGAGTAGAATCAAATAGATGCAATAAATAAATAAATAATAAAGGGGATATCACCGCTGACCCCACAGAAATACAAACTACCATCAGAGAATACTATAACACCTCTTTGCAAATAAACTAGAAAATCTAGAAGAAATGGATAAATTCTGAACACATACACCCTCCCAAGACTAAACCGGGAAGAAGTTGAATCGCTGTATAGACCAATAACAGGCTCTGAGATTGAGGCAATAATTAATAGTCTACCAATGAAAAAAGTCCAGGACCAGACAGATTCATTGCTGAATTCTACCAGAGGTACAAAGAGGAGCTGGGACCATTCCTTCCAAAACAATTGCAATGAATAGAGAAAAGGGACAATCCTCCCTAACTCATTTTATGAGGCCAGCATCATCCTGATACCAAAGCCTGGCAGAGACACAACCAAAAAAAAAAAAGAATTTTAGACCAATATCCTTGATTAACATTGATGCAAAAATCCTCAATAAAATACTGGCAAACCAAATCCAGCAGCACATCAAAAAGCTTATCCACCAAAATCAAGTTGGTTTCATCCTTGGGATGCAAGGCTGGTTCAACATACACAAATCAATAAATGTAATCCATCACATAAACAGAACCAGCAACAAAAACTACATGATTATCTCAATAAATGCAGAAAAGGCCTTTGACAAAATTCAGCAGCCCTTCATGCTAAAAACTCTCAATAAACTAGGTATTGATGAAACGTATCTCAAAATAATAAGAGCTATTTATGACAAACCCACAGCCAATATCATACTGAATGGGTAAAAACTGGAAGCATTCCCTTTGAAAACTGGCACAAGACAGAGATGCCCTCTCTCACCACTCCTATTCAACATAGTGTTGGAAGTTCTGGCCAGGGCAATTAGGCAAGAGAAAGAAATAAAGGGTATTCAATTAGGAACAGAGGAAGTCAAATTGTCCCTCTTTGTAGATGGCATGATTGTATGTTTAGAAAACCCCATCGTCTCAGCCCAAAATCTCTTTAAGCTGATAAGCAACTTCAGCAAAGTCTCAGGATACAAAATTAATGTGCAAAAATCACAAGCATTCCTATACAGCAATAACAGACAAACAGAGAGCCAAATCATGAGTGAACTCCCACTCACAATTGCTACAAAGAGAATAAAATACCTAGGAATCCAACTTACAAGGGATGTGAAGGACCTCTTCAAGGAGAATAACAAACCACTGCTCAGCGAAATAAAAGAGGACACAAACAAATGGAAGAACATTCCATGCTCATGGATAGGTAGAATCAATATTGTGAAAATGGCCATACTGCCCAAGGTAATTTATAGATTTAATGCCATCCCCGTCAAGCTACCAATGACTTTCTTCACAGAATTGGAAAGAACTACTTTAAATTTCATATTGAAGCAAAAAAGAGCCTGCATTGCCTAGACAATCTTAAGCAAAAAGAACAAAGCCGGAGGCATCATGCTACCTGATCTCAAACTATACTACAAGGCTATAATAACCAAAACAGTATGGCATTGGTACCAAAACAGATATATTGACCAATGGAACAGAACAGAGAACTCAGAAATAACACCAAACATCTACAACCATCTGATCTTTGATGAACCTGACAAAAACAAGAAATGGGGAAAGGATTCCCTATTTAATAAATGGTCCTGGGAAAACCAGCTAGCCATATGTCAAAAGCTGAAATTGGATCCCTTCCTTACACCTATACAAAAATTAATTCATGATGGATTAAAGACTTAAATGTTAGACCTAAAACTGTAAAAACCCTAGAGGAAAACCTAGGCAATACCATTCAGGACATAGGCACGGTGAGGACTTAATGACTAAAACACCAAAAGCAATGGCAACAAAAGCCCAAATAGGCAAGTGGGGTCTAATTAAACTAAAGAGCTTCTACAGAGCAAAAAGAGTGAACAGGCAACCTACAAAATGGGAGAAAATTTTTACAATCTACCCATCTGACAAAGGGTATCCACAATCTACAAAGAACTTAAACAAATTTACAAGAAAAAAACCCCATCCAAAAATGGGCAAAAGATATGAACAGACACTTCTCAAAAGAAGACATTTATGCAACCAACAGATGCATGAAAAAATGATCATCATCACTGGTCATCAGAGGAATGCAAATCAAAATCACAATAAGATACCATCTCACACCAGTTAGAATGGCCATCGTTAAAAAGTGAGGAACAACAGATGCTGGAGAGGATGTGGAGAAATAAGAATGCTTTTACACTGTTGGTGGGAGTGTAAACTAATTCAACCATTGTGGAAGACAGTGTGGCGATTCCTCAAGGATCTAGAACTAGAAATACCATTTGACCCAGTGATCCCATTACTGGGTATACACCCAAAGGATTATAAATCATGCTACTATAAAGACACATGCACATGTATGTTTATTGCAGCATTATTCACAATAGAAAAGACTTGGAACCAACCCAAATATCCATCAATGATAGACTGGATTAAGACAGTGTGGCACATATACACCATGGAATACTATGCAGCCATAAAAAAGGATGACTTCGTGTCCTTCACAGGGACATGAATGAAACTGGAAACCATCATTCTGAGCAAACTATCACAAGGACAGAAAACCAAACATTGCATGTTCTCTCATAGGTGGGAATTGAACAATAAGAACACTTGGACACAAGGCAGGGAACATCACACATAGAGGCCTGTCATGGGATGGGGGCCAGGGCGAGGGATAGCATTAGGAGAAATACCTAGTGTAAATGACGAGTTAATGGGTGCAGCAAACCAACATGGCACATGTATGCCTATGTAACAAACCTGCATGTTGTGCACATGTACCCTAGAACTTAAAGTATAATTTTAAAAAGTTACATTTACACTCTACTGTAGTCTATTAAATGTGTAATTACATTACTTCTAAAAAATGTACATGCCTTAATTTTAAAATATTATATGGCTAAAAAGTGCTGACACAGAAACATGAAGTGAGCACATGTTCTCAGAAAAATGGCACCAATAGACTTGATTGACACAGGGTTGCCACAAACCTCAATTTGTAAAAATGCAATATATGTGAGGTGCAATAAAGCAAAACCCAATAAAATGAGGTATATCTGTGACTTGTCTTTTTATGCAAGTAAAAATCATTTCTGCACAGGTTTCCATTTCCCTTGAGGACAATGCACACATGATTTATCTCTGTATCCTCTACAGGTGCTAGTATAACATTTTGGCATATAATTAGTGCTCTATAAATGTTAGTTTAATATTACCCTCTGTATTAGTAAGCTTGGGTCATCATTACAAAATACCAAAACCTGGGTGGTTTATACCACAGAAATTTAGGTTCTCATAGTCTGGAAGTCCAAGATCAAGGTGCCATAAAATTTGGGTTCCGGTGAGGTCTCACTTCCTGGCTTGTAAGAAGGCTGCTTTCTCAGGGTGTCCTCATGACCTCTTTGCCTCTTCTCATGACCTCTTTTCCATGTGTGCAGAGAGAGAGCACGCACTCTGGTTTTGCCTCCTTTTCTTATAAGGGCACCAGAGCTGGTGCATTAGGGCCCCACCCTTAAGACCTCATTTAAACTCGATTACCTTTGTAAAAGTCCTGTCTCTAAACCCCGTCACTACTAAAAATACAAAAAAATTAGCCAGGCATGGTGGTGGGTACCTATAATCCCACCTACTTGAGAGACTGAGGCAGGAGAATGACTGAACCCAGGAGGCAGAGGTTGCAGTGAGCCGAGATCGTGCTACTGCACTCCAGCCTGGGCAACAAGTGAGACTCTGTCTCAAATTTAAAAAAAAGAAAGAAAGAAAGAAAAAAAAGCCCTGTCTCCAAATACAGTTACATTGGGGGTTGGAGCTTCAAAATATGAATTTTAGGGGCACACAGTGAAGTCCATAACACCACCTTTGATCTCTATCTGTATCTCTCTAAAGTACAAATAGACAGCCTCTGATGTGCTTGATAAGGATCCAGTGTCTTGGTTGGTTTCTCAGTCAACAAATAAGAAGTTAGTTTTGTTTAATGTCCTTTATTTACTAAGAGAGGAGAAGAGACACCACTTGATATTTTAGCATGTTGTTTTCCAAACTTTTGTCATCTGTACATCGCCATCATAATTTTTGTCATCTCATCATGCCAAATGTACCACTGTTTACTTAGAATCACTCTTTACACTGGTTCATGTTTTTACTTCAGCATTTTAGAAAATATTATATGTGAAATCATAGATTTGATTACATTTCCATAATACACATTAAAACAAATATTTTACAATTAAAGTTATTTGTTCAGAGTGTTTGCTACTCTACCCCACTGAGCCCGACCACTGTGCTGGGATGGTCCCATTTCCATGTCTGTTGATGTCAGGCTCAGTCATGTGACTGGCTTTGTCCAATGATGTTTGCTTTTCCTATGCAGAAGATTTAAGTGGCATTTCCTGGACTGGTTGCAATTCTTTCTCTGCCTCAAGACTGTGCTTTAGCCTAGTACTAAAAAGAAGAAAATATGAAACAAAGCTGAAACCAACTGGCAACCTACATGTTTGGAAGTGGGAGATAAATGTTTTTTTATTGTAAGCTGCTGAGATTTTCTTATAGGTCATTTGTTACTGCAGCCTAACTTAATCTATGCTGACTAATCAAATACTCATTCTGTATTACCTAAAGTCATCTTACATAATAACACTTTGAGAAACACTGCTAAGTGTCTTCTGTGAACTTGAATTGGAGAACAACTGTAAAGTATTGATGAATTTTTCAAATGACTCATTGCTTTCATCTTATTGAGAAATTATTTAAATGGAAGTTTTTAAACCTGTGAATATTCCACATCCTTACAAATCATAGCCTATAGTTTTACTGTCCCACTGGGTCCCTGTCCTTGTAGCATCCATAGCTCATGATGGCAATTGTTTCACAGAAAGAGGGAAACCATTGAGCTTTAACAATAGCCTTTAGTCTCAAGTGGTGGTGATGGAGACTTGACACTCAGATGACCGAAAGGCACTGTTTGTCTCAAATCCTCCAGTTTCTCCCACAGATACTTCAAAGACTTCAAAGGAAGCTGGACTTTGGGAAGTGCCAGGCCTTTGAAGTTGGGCACAGAGCACGTGGAAATGCTTTTCAGGGCTAAGACAGGTGGATGATTTTTAACATAAGAGGACTGAGGATTAAAAAAAAAACCACAGAGTGTAAAAGTATTCTTTATCTGTTTGCTCATTATCTAATCCATGTAATCTCCTAAAAAGTATATATTTTCTGCTATGATCAGGGAATGGCAATGAAGTGATTCATGAATATTCAGGTTTTAAAGAGTTGCCATACCTGGTATGTAAGAATAAGAAAATTTTAAAGAACCACATTGTCATTAAAATAATATATAAATAGAATATATAATTAAACCATTATTTAATTCAAAACTCACTTCTTAAAGCTGCTCTGGGTCTCTGTGGAGAACAACCACCATCTTTTGACTTCTGTCCCCCTCCATTCTTCTCCATTCTGCTGCCCTAGATAGTAATTATCTCCTTTTTGCCAAATAAGAAGTCTTTCTTGGTTCTCTTTCTCTTTAACTCCTGGGCTACATTTAACAATTAACCTCCATCTTGAATTTCACTCTAATCCAGTATTCTATGAAAGTCCACTTTCCCAATTCTTCTTTGAACTCCTAGAAAATATATATTTTTTTCACTTTCTCAGCTCATTTTCTCCCTCTTATGTAAGTGAGCCTGCTCCTTCAAAATCCTTTGACCTCTGTTTTTGTCCTGTTACCCTCTTTGCTTTGAGAAACTTACCCATCACTACATTGTCATTTTGAGGCTGTCATCTCCATCCCTGGCAAACATTTTGTCCCTAGGATTTGTAATTTCCACCAACTCAGAGGTCACATCTACTTGGATGTCCAACCATTACTTCAATCTCAACATAGTCAAAACCATGCTATCTTCTGACCAATACAATCTACCTTTTTACTGCTCACTACATTCCCATTCTTCTAGGAATCATTTATTCATCCTTCTTTTTTTAGGACCTCGATTCAATCTATCTTCAAGTAAGTTTTTTTTTTCTTTAAAGTATTCTTTGGATCTTTTTATTTTCTTCTAATTTCTACTTTGAATATCCTTGTCCAGACTACACAGCACCCTACACCAGAATCATGCCATGATGTATGAAAGATACTCAGTGCGGCAGATGCCTCTAGTGGCCTATTAAGTATCTAGTCTCCCCTCCTTTTTTATTACAATAGCTCCAGTAATTTGGGGGAGGGAGTCAATAGCAACACACCCAAGTAAAATTATCTTTCCTGATAAAAGGGAAAACCCAGCTGGCACATGCCTTTGTCTTTCTCCCTTCCTTCTCCACCCTCCACCATGGAATGTAGATGTAATGTCCGTGGTTAAAATGCCATGGTTTAAATCAGATAAGCTTAAGTTTTAAACCCCACCTCAGATCCTTTTTGTGTGGAGACTATGGAAATCTTACCTATCCCCTTTAAGCCTCAGTTTCTTATCTGTAAAATGGGTACAACAATATTATTAGGTTGTTGGGAAGATTAAAAGTACTAATATGTTTATAAAACATTGAGAATGATGATGCACATGACCTTGCCATTACCAATAAATGGTGGATATGATTCTGGCTGTTTCCATTCTCTGAACTCCTGTTGTACTTAGAATAATTATGATTCATATTTTCACTGCCACATTTTGTCTCCTAGATTACCTGCTTCCTTGGAGACAAGGAGACTAGAACCACTTTGAAGCCATTGACTATCTTATCTGCTTGTTTTATAGCCTTCGAATTGCCTTGTTCAGTTCTAGGTGTGTAGTGGGCTCTTTAAAACAGTAATTTGTTGACAGATTATCTGACAAGTACATGAAAATCAGGTCTCAGGACAAATTAAGTATTTGTAGAAGTTAAGATACCAAGGGGAAATGCTATAAGAATTATGATTTTGCACTGAAAACTTATCTAACCATCTTCAGAGAAAAACCTGGATATAAACAGTGAGCTTGCTGTGGATGGTTTCTACCCTGCACCAGGCCTCATACTGAGTCTTAATTCAGCCTCTCTTCCCAGCCCCTCACATGCTCATTCAACTCGAAAGCACTGGGGAGCAGTGCAGATTTCTCTGGGCAAAGAACTTCCTAAACATCTCCTTTAACATCTCAGTCTTTCTCCTCTTGTGTCTTCCTGGCTGTTTTCCTTCTTTTCAGCTTTCTCCCCTCAAAAAGACTTGAGAAAATCCCCATATGAAGAACATTGTTTGCAACACTTAGGTTCCCTCCTGAGCTCGTGTACCCGCCCTTGCCACCAGCAAACCCAAAGTCCTGGTGGTAAGCAGGGTTTGCATGGCATATCCTGGGGAGACAGCATACTTCTTAGGGTGTCCCTTTTGGGAGGGTGATTTGTAGTTTTATTGCAACTTTATGCTGCTTCATTCCTATGCACCAGGGCAGTTTTTCACTTCCTTTACATCACCTCCAGCCCTACTCTGCTACTTCCCTCCATCCTCTATTTCTCTCACCTCCACACTGCAGCCTTCTGTTTCTGTCTTCTCTCTTTGTCCTAATCATCAGCCTCCATCCTTTATGTTTCCAGAAGGCCTGGAGCTAGTGACTGAGGCGGGGGTGCACCACGTCTTTGACCAAGGGCAGCACAGAAGTAGAGTACTTCTCAGCTGCAGGGTCTGATGATGTTTCTCTCCTCTCCAAAGCTGGAGGCAGGAGGCAGCTTCCTGTCCATGACTCTCGTGGCCTTGTCTTGGTCATGGAAAGTTTGTATTTGCTCTCCAAATAGACCAGGGTTCTATGAATAGGCACACGCAGTTATGAATGGAGAGAAGCTTTAAATCAGCATATTCTAACACCTTTATTACTTACGGTTGGTGGGGACCACAAATATAGAGATTAAAGTGCCCATCATGTCACCAGAATCCCTTGGGTATAGGATCTTACGGCATGACCTTACCTTTCTTTTATCAAAACATACACACACAGAAGACATTTACCTGCCACATGCACCCCCAGGATTTGAAAATGGAGCACGATAAAAAGAAGCTGACAGAGAGAGAAAGTGGCATAATCATTTTCTCTGTCATTACCTTTGATTATGAAAAAGCCCTGAGCAGGTGTCAGGTTTTTCCGCAGCTCCCTGAGGAAGATCTGGGCTTCAGGTATTTCCCACGTGAGTTCATGGGATGGGGAAAGATGTAGGCACTGAAGGCCGCTGACATCCTCTTATGACTGAGCAGCAAATCTGCCCGGAAATAAACATTCTAATGTAGATTCCTAGGATTTGCTCCAATTTTTTCATGAAAAGAAAGCCATCTCTGACAATTTACAGATCATTTGGTTTCTCCACATGATGTGCTTTGATTCCCTTTTCTCCCCTTTCCTCTTACTTGCGTCTGCCACCACCGGCTGTTGCCCTGGTTGTGTCTGTTACTGTGTGCATGAGTGTGCGTGTCTCGGCATGGATGTAACCTTGAATTTGTACATTAACGTGCTTATGATTCTCTGGGACCATTTTTCTTTTCAAATATGGAGACTGCCTGGTCCTTCCCCTCCCTCCCCTCTTCTCCTCTCCCTACCAAGCTGCTCTTCTGTGCCTCTGTTGTAACAGAGTCATGTTTTTGACTCTAGCAAGAGGAAACAAACGGCCTTCAGTGGGAAAGCAAGAGGTTTCCAGTGCTCACCAAATACAGATGCTCAGGAAATGGGGGACTCATGTGGCTTACATACAGGGAACTTCACAGCTAAAATACCATGTCCTGTGTAGGAGGCCCACTTTACTTCTCAGCGTGTCCCAGCCTGCCTGCCTCCAAATGTCCTCTGGAATAATTCAACTTCTTATCTAAGGTACGAGCCAGCTTCCTTGAGCCGCCAACTGCTCGATTGCACAACAAATCGGTTATATAAGAGGATCTTAAGAAAGAATAAAATCATCAGCACCCCGTAATTGCCTCTCTCCAGTCTTCAGCCCTAGACCCAAGTAAGAGGGCCCTGTAGGGGCAATTGGTTGATTTGTAAACAGAAACTGCAGAGTGGACCGTTGGCTTTGTCAAATGATGTTCAAAAGCTGCACGTTGTCTTTCATGTTTCCTTGGACTTCCCCCACCCCCACTCCACCTCATCACCCCAAATGCAGGCCCTAATTATCCTGGATGAAAATAGAAGGCTCCTCATCATTTATTTATTTTTAGCACTTGCTCAAACTAATTGGTAGCCCTGCAACCCATACATAATACAGTGATCTGGAAGAAACTGACATCTACTTAATGACAAATTCTATTGTACGAGGACAGAGAACGTGAGGCTTAATCTGCAGTAGGGTCTCATTTCTGATACATTTTGTCTTTAAGGGTTATTACCAGAAAGTACTCAGCCAAAGCTCGGGGAGGCCATCCCAGCCCTCTCCCTGCTTCTCCTGGCTTTCAGTGGTGGGTTGGCTGGATCTGAGCCTTTGAAGGAATGAGGCCTGGAATTTAAGAGGGTCATGTCCTGGAAAGGCCATGTCTTGATCACTGAATAAAGAAGGTCATGAAGAGTCTGGGAAGAGCAGGAATTCTGGAGGCAGACAAACCTGGGGAAAATCCCAGCTTGAACATTCATCATCTATGTGACTTTGGATCAGTTGCTTAACCTTTCGGACCCTCAGTTTCTTCATGTCTCAAAATGGGGAGCATAAGATCTGCCTTTCAGAGTGCTTTGGAGGATTAATGTGGAAACACCAATTATGCTGCATAATACAAACTTAGATATCCAATAAAAACTTCTTTCACTCTATGAATTTACAGCATCCACAAGATTTCTTACATCCACAGCTGTATTTCTTAGACCTGTTGGTCTAGGGAGCTATGAACACCAAGATTTGCACTTCTATTTTGTTTTTTATTAGGAATATAATATAATATAAACAAGATATCAAGCTACTGTGCAAGATACCACCAAGAAGATTCTGGAATTCTATGACTGATTCCACTTGACCATGTGCTCAAGCACTGTGAAATCAAGAAGGCCTACTTTTGAATCCTAGACTAAATGTATAATCTTTGGTAAATGATTTAATCTCTTTGAGCCTTAATTTTCTCTTTTTTACTTTTAGGAATTTTGTGAATATTAAAAAGAATAGCAAGTATAAAGTATCTAATTAAGTGCTTGAAATAGATTAGGTGCCCTTCAAATATTACTTTCTTCTCTCCATTGATTAATCTTTCATATTAATTTTCTACTGTTTTGAACTGAAATAGATACTCAGTCATGTAACAAATGTCTATTGAGCATCTACTATGTAGTAGAGTGTTCTATGTATTAGAGACCTAATATTCTGGCGAGGGAGAATGAAGATAAGCTGACAAACACAAATTTATATAGTTTTGTTTTAAAAACATATTTATATAGTTTTGTTTAAAAAAGAGACCAAAGGAAGAGCTGAATTTGTAGACTGCACTAACCTGTTAGAGATTTTTTTCACACAGGCTTGCCCATGTGAGTATGCTATCTAGAGCAAACATAAATGCTACATAGTACTTACATTATTAAGCCTTCTAAGTAAGTGTCATGTAGCAGTAGCCCTTGATTTTATTTGAAAACAATCTGAATATCAGACGTGTAAATTATTTAATGGACCTCTTTCCATGAGGTTTATGTTACATTTTACTTTTTTCACTCAACTATATTTCATTTCATGGAGGAACATTTACATCAGTATATAAAGAGCTTTTTCATCTGTTTATATCACTGCTTATAATTCCAAAATATGTGTATACACACACAGACACACACACACACACACACACACACACAAACACAAACACACCATTATGTAGCCATCCCCTTATTCATGGGAATTTTCTACCTGTTTAGGGGGAGAGGAAAAGTAGAAAATTGATAATCTTGTTCCTATATTATTATGCTCATATGATAATTTGTGTAGGATATATTCTTTCTATATTTTGAATTTTCAAAATGTCAATCCCATGGACCCAAAATAGTATCAACTGTCATGGTTTTCACAGGTAATTTCTCTTTTTCAACTGCATTTATCTTTCTTGACTAGTTGCCAATAGTTCACCAATTACATTAGTTTTCTGGAAACTCTTGGACAAGGTTTTGTTGTGTGTGCCTTTTTGCTTTCCCATGGATTTCCTCTGGGTGGGCTGCAGAGCACTGGGTGAGTGCAGGATGCAGGGTGAAGCAGATTGGGGGTACAAGTTCCTGGGCTGCTTCTTGCTAAGCATGATCACGGACACATTTTTTCACCTCTCCAGGTCTTACTTCTTTGTCTACAACCTGAGGATAATTCCCTCCTACCTTTATTCACTAATGCGTGTTATTCTTTTGGCCATTCACCAGGGACATCAATCTCTAATTCCTAGAAGTATCCAGGAGAGTTGGTGCAGAAGACTCTCCCTCCTTAGTGTCCTCCACAGTAACCTCTGTTCCCTCACATAGCTGCCTTCTGAGGAAATTTACTCTTTTAATTTTTAAAAATAGACTTTAGTTTTTAGTGCAGTTTTAGGTTCACAGCAAAATTGAGCAGAAAATACAGAGAGTTCTCATATGCCCTCAGTACACAGCCTCTACCACTAATAATATCCCTGTATCAGAGTGGCACCTTTGTTACAATCGATGAACTACATTGACACACCATTATCACCCAAAGCCCATAGTTCCATCATTTATATCAGGGTTCACCTTTGGTGTTGCACAGTCTATGGATGGCATGTGTCTACCTTTATAGTATCATACAGAATATAATTTTGGTGCACTAAAAATCCTCTGTGTTCCACCTATTCATTTCTTCTTCCCCTCTAACTCCTGGCAATCAGATTTTTAAAATGTCTTCCTAGTTTTGCCTTTTCCAGAATGTTCTATAGTTAGGATAATATAGTATGTAACCTTCTAAGATTGATGTATTTTACTTAATAATATGCATTTAGAATTCTCCCATGTCTTTTCATGGCTTAATAGCTCATTTCTTTTTAGTGCCAAATAATATTCCATTGTATGGACACACCATAGTTTTTTATCCATATACCCACTCAAGGATATCTTGGTTGCTTTCAGTTTTTGGCAAATATAAATAAAGCTGCAATAGACATCTGCGTGCAAGTTTTTGTGTAGAGACAAGTTTCAGATTAATTTGTGTAAACAACAAGAAGCTCAATTACTGGGTTGTATGGTAAAAAATATGTTTAGTTTTGTAAGAAACTCCCAACAACTGTCTTCCCAAGTGGCTGCACTGTTTTGCATTCTCATCAGCAGTGAATGAGAGTTTCTGTTGCTCCCTACCTTTGATAGCATTTGGTGTTATCAGTGTTTTGGATTTTTGGTAATTCTAATGGGTGTGTAGTGGTATCTCACTGCTTTAGTTTGCAATTTCCTGATGACATGTGATGTGGAGCATGAGTCTTAATTTTCTTACTTCATTTGATTGATTTTTGGTTTGGCTTAGTTAGTAGTGTCTTTATTGCAAAAAATAATACTTGCCTCATGGTATTATTATGAGAAATAAAGGAAAGAATCTGATAATTTCAAATACAGAGGTCAATTGATAAACTTCATTTCTATATCTTGTTCAAGTTTGATAAGGCTAGAACTGGAAGTCACATTGGTGGAAAGTTAGTGCCCCGCGATGGTGTTTAAGTTGCATAGGACAGTGGATCTCAAACATTTTGGTCTCAAGATCCTTTTACACTCTTAAAAATTACTTAGGACCCCAACGAGCTGTTGCTTATGAGAAATAAATCTCTTGATATTTACCATATAAGAAATTAAAAATAAGAAAAATTATGTATTAATTTATTAATAACAATAACAAACCCATTACGTGTTACTATAAATAAGTGTATGAAAAAATGTCTATACTTTAAAAACAAAAAATTTAATGAGAAGAATGGCATTGTGCGACATTTTTTGGAAATCTTTTTAATGTCCAGCTCAAGACTTCCAGATTCTCAGATCTGCTTATGCATTCAATCAGTTGTTATATGTTGTTTTGTTTCAAGCACATAAGGAAAATTTGGCTGTACATAAATATGTAGCTGGAAAAAAGATACATAGTTCCATGAACACCTGGGAAGGATCTGCAGAACTACGAGGAGTTCTTGCACCATGCTTTGAGAACCATTGACATAAGTGCATGGTATCTGGTCTGCACGTTTACATATTGTCAGTTTGGCCAACAAGTCCCTACAAATATGACTTTGCAGCAAAGATCTTGATAAAACAAAAAACTGGACCCTAATGTGGCAAATGATATACTGAAATTCTCTGAGGCTTTGAAGCCTGAAGAGTATTACCCACAAGACATGCTTACCACTTTATATTATGCCCCAAATAAAGAACACTGCTGACTAAGAGCACAGGCTCTGGAGACAAAAGAATTGGGCTGCATTCCCAGTCCTACTATGTAAAAGTTTTGTGTATTGAGAAATGGCTTAATCTGTCTACACCTTAATTTCTTCATCTGTGAAATACTCAATTTCACAGGGTTCTCATGAATATTGAGATAATGCATTTGAAATTTTTCATATAGAGTTGACATTAAATGCCTCACAAATGTTAGTTCTTTAATCAACAGCACTCGATTTCTCACTATGATCAACATTCTGTGAGGTTTAATACAAGCCAAGAGCAAGACCTTTCTTTAAAAAGACACCAATAGTGGCTGGCAGGATGGCCAAATAGGTACAGCTCTGGTCTGCAGCTCCCAGTGAGATCAACACAGAAGGCAGGTGATTTCTGCATTTCCAACTGAGGTACCTGGCTCATCTCGTTAGAACTGTTAGACAGTGGGTGAAACCCACGGAAGGTGAGCAGAAGCAGGGTGGGGCGTCACCTCAACTGGGAAGTGCAAGGGGTCGGGGAACTCCCTCCCCTAGCCAAGGGAAGCCATGAGGGACTGTGAGGAATAGTGCATTCTGGCCCAGATACTATGCTTTTCCCATGGTCTTTGCAACCTGTAGACCAGGAGATTCCCTCAGGTGCCTACCCCACCAGGGCCCTGGATTTCAAGCACAAAACTGGGAAGCCATTTGTGCAGACACCAAGCTAGCTACAGGAGGTATTTTTTTTTTCATATGCCAGTGGTACGTGGAATGCCAACAAGACAGAACTGTTAACTCCCCTGGAAAGGGGGCACTGAAGCCAGGGGGCCAAGTGCCTAGTTCTGCAGATCCCACCTCCATAGAGCCCAGCAAGCTAAGATCCACTGGCTTGAAATTCTCGCTGCCAGCATAGGAGTCTGAAGTCGACCTGGGATGCTCGAGCTTGGTGCGGGGAGAGGCATCCACCATTACTGAAGCTTGAATAGGCGGTTTTCCCCTCACAGTGTAAACAAAGTTGCCAGGAAGTTTGAACTGGGCAGAGACCACTTCAGCTTGGGAAAGCCACTGTAGCCAGATTGCCTCTCCAGATTCTTCCTCTCTGAGCAGGCCATCTCCAAAAGGCAGGCAGAAGCCCCAGTCAGGGGCTTGTGGATAAAACTCCCATCTACCCTTAGACAGAGCACCTGGGGGAAGGGACAGCTGTGGGCACAGCTTCAGCAGACTTCCTACCTGCTGGCTCTGAAGAAAGCAGTGGATCTCCCAGCACAGCGTTTGAGCTCTGCTAAGGGACACACTGCCTCCTCAAGTAAGTCCCTGACCCCTGTGCTTCTTGACTGGGAGACACCTCCCAGCAGGGATTGATAGACACCTCATACAGGAGAGCTCCGGCTGGCATCTGGTGGGTGCCCCTCTGGGATGAAGCTTCCAGAGGAAGGAACAGGCAGCAATCTTTGCTGTTCTGAAGCCTCCATTGGTGATATCCAGGTAAACAGGGTCTGCAGTGGATCTCCAGCAAACTCTAGGAGACCTGAAGGAGAGGGGCCTGACTGTTAGAAGGAAAACTAACAAACAGAAAAGAACAGCGTCAACATCCACAAAAAGGATGTCCACACAAAAACCCCATCCGAAAGTCACCGACATCAAAGACCAAAGGTCGATAAATCCAAGAAGATGAGGAAAAACCAGTGCAAAAAGGCAGAAAATTCCAAAAACCAGAATGCTTCTTCTCCTCAAAAGGATCACAACTCCTTGCCAGCAAGGGAACAAAACTGGACAGAGAATGAGTTTGATGAATTAACAGAAGTAGGCTTCAGAAGGTGGGTAATAACAAACTCCTCCAAGTTAAAGCAGCATGTTCTAACCCAATGAAAGGAAGCTAAGAACCTTGAAAAAAGGTTAGAGGAATTGTTAACTAAAATAACTAGTTTAGAGAAGAATGTAAATCACCTGATGGAGCTGAAAAACACAGCAAGAGATCTTCATGAAGCATACACAAGTATCAATAGCCAAATCAAGCAAGCGGAAGAAAGGATATCAGATATTGAAGATCAACTTAATGAAATAAAGCTTGAAGACAAGATTAGAGAAAAAAGAATGGAAAGGAATGAACAAAGCCTCAAGAAATATGGTACTATGTGAAAAGACCAAACATACATTTGATTGGTGTACCTGAAAGTGATGGGGAGAATTGAACCAAGTGGAAAATAGTCTTCAGGATATTACCCAGGAGAACTTCCCCAACCTAGCAAGACAGGCCAACATTCAAATTCAGGAAATACAGAGAACACCACAAAGATACTCCTCATGAAGAGCAACCCCACGACACATAATTGTCAGATTCTCTAGGGTTGAAACAAAGGAAAAAATGTTAAGAGCAGCCAGAGAGGAAGGTCAGGTTACCCACAGAGGGAACTCATCAGACTAACAGTGGAACTCTCTGCAGAACCTCTACAACCCAGAAGACAGTGGGGACCAATATTCAACTTTCTTAAAGAAAATAATTT
Organism: Theropithecus gelada; assembly: GCF_003255815.1. Taxonomy (NCBI): domain Eukaryota; kingdom Metazoa; phylum Chordata; class Mammalia; order Primates; family Cercopithecidae; genus Theropithecus; species Theropithecus gelada. The sequence continues at coordinate 87,084,535 of NC_037672.1, read as the reverse complement.
TCAACCCAGTGTTTCATATTCAACCAAACAAAGTTTCATAAGTGAAGGAGAAATAAAATCCTTTACAGACAAGCAAATGCTGAGAGATTGCATCACCACCAGGCCTGCCTTACAAGAGCTCCTGAAGGAAGCACTAAATATGGAAAGGAAACACTGGTACCAGCCACTGCAAAAACATACAAAATTGTAAAGACCATCGACACTGTGAAGAAACTGCATCAACTAATGGGCAAAATAACCAGCTAGCATCATAAGGACAGGATCGAATTCACACATAACAATATTAACCTTAAAGGTAAACATGTTAAATGGCACAATTAAAAAGCACAGACTGGCAAATTGGATGAAGAGTCAAGACCCATCAGTGTGCTGTATTCAGGAGACCCATCTCACATGCAAAGACACACATAGGCTCAAAATAAAGGGATGGAGGAATATTTACCAAGCAAATGGAAAGCAAAAAAAGCAGGGGTTGCAATCCTAGCTTCTCATAAAACAGACTTTAAACCAACAAAGAGACAAAGAAGGCCATTCCATAATGGTAAAGGGATCAATGCAACAAGAAGAGCTAACTATCCTAAATATATATGCACCCAATATAGGAGCACCCAGATTCATAAAGTAAGTTCTTAGAGACTTACAAAGAGACTTAGATTCCTACACAATAATAATAGGAGACTTCAACACCCCACTGTAAATATTAGACAGATCAACGAGATAGAAAATTAACAGGATATTCAGGACTTGAACTCAGCTCTGAACCAAGTGGACCTAATAGACATCTACAGAACTCTCCACCCCAAATCAACAGAATATACATTCTTCTCAGCACCACATCACACTTATTCTAAAATTGACCACATAATTGGAAGTAAAACACTCCTCAGCAAATTCAAAAGAATGAAAATCATAACAAACAGTCTCTCAGACCACAGTGCAATCAAATTAGATTTCAGGATTAAGAAACTCACTCAAAACTGCACAACTACATGTAAACTGAATAACCTGCTCCTGAATGACTGCTGGGTAAATAATGAAATTAAGTCAGAAATAAATAAGTTCTTTAAAACCTATGAGAACAAAGACACAACGTACCAGAATTTCTGGGACACCGTGTTTAGAGGGAAATTTATAGCACCAAATGTTCACAGGAGAAAGCAGGAAAGATCTAAAATTGACACCCTAATATTACAATTGAAAGAACTAGAGAAGCAAGAGCAAACAAATTCAAAACCTAGCAGAAAACAAGAAATAACTAAGATCAGAGCAGAACTGAAGGAGATAGAAACACAAAAAACCCTTCAAAAAAATAAATAAATCTAGGAGCTGGGTTTTTGAAAAGATCAACAAAATTGATAGACCACTAGCAAGACTAATAAAGAAGAAAAGAGAGAGAAGAATCAAATAGACACAATAAAAATGATAAAGGGGATATCACCACTGATCCCACAGAAATACAAACTACCATCAGATAGTACTATAAACACGTCTACGTAAATAAACTAGAAAATCTAGAAGAAATGGATAAATCCCTGGACACATACACCCTCCCAAGACTAAACCAGGAAAATGTTGAATCCCATAACATGCTCTGAAATTGAGGCAGTAATTAATAGCCTACCAACGAAAAAAAAAGTCCAGGACCAGACGGATTCACAGCCGAATTCTACCAGAACTACAAAGAGCAGCTGGTACCATTCCTTCTGAAACTATTCCAAACAAAAGATAAAGACAGACTTCTACCTAACTCATTTTATGAGGCCAGCATCATCCTGATACCAAAACCCAGCAGAGACACAATAAAAGAAGTAAATTTCAGGCTAACATCCCTGATGAACATTGATGCAAAAATCCTTAATAAAATACTGGCAAACCAAATCCACCAAGATCAAGTCAGCTTCATCCTTGGGATGCAAGGCTGATTCACCATACACACACCAATAAACATTATCCATCACATATACAGAACCAATGACAAAAACCACATGATTATCTTAATAGATGGAGAAAAGGCCTTGGATAAAATTCAACAGCCCTTCATGCTAAAAACTCTCAATAAACTAGGTATTGATGAAACGTATCTCAAAATAATAAGAGCTATTTATGACACACCTGCAGCCACTATCATAGTGAATGGGCAAAAGCTGGAAGCATTCCCTTTGAAAACTGGCACAAGACAAGGATGCCCTCTCTCACCACTCCTATTCAACATAATATTGGAAGCTCTGGCCAGGGCAATCAGGCAAGAGAAAGAAATAAATCATATTCAAACAGGAAGAGAGGAAGTCAAATTATCTCTGTTTGCAGATGACATGATTGTATATTTAGAAAACCCCATCGTCTCAGCCCAAAATCTCCTTAAGCTGATAAACAACTTCAGCAAAGTCTCAGGACACAAAATCAAAGTGCAAAAATCACAAGCATTCCTATACACCAATAACAGACAAACAGAGAGCCAAATCATGAGTAAACTCCCATTTATAATTGCTTCAAAGAGAATAAAATACCTAGGAATCCAACTTACAAGGGATGTGAAGGACCTCTTCAAGGAGAACTACAAACCACTGCTCAAGGAAATAAAAGAGGACACAAACAAATGGAAAAACATTGCATGCTCATGGATAGCAAGAATCAATATTGTGAAAATGGCCATACTGCTCAAAGTAATTTACAGATTCAATGCTACCCCATCAAGCTACCATTGACTTTCTTCACAGAATTAGAAAAAACTACTTTAAAGTTCATATGGAACCAAAAAAGAGCCCACATTGCCAAGACAATCCTAAGCAAAAAGAACAAAGCTGGAGACATCATGCTACCTGACTTCAAACTATACCACAAGGATACAGTAACCAAAACAGCATGGTACTGATACCAAAACAGATATATAGACCAATGGAACAGAACAGAGGCCTCAGAAATAATGCCACACATCTACAACCATCTGATATTTGACAAACATGACAAAAACAAGCAATGGGGAAAGGATTCCCTATTTAATAAATGATGTTGGGAAAACTGGCTAGCCATATGCAGAAAACTGAAATTGGACCCCTTCCTTACACCTTATACAAAAATTAACTCAAGACAGATTAAAGATTTAAACGTAAAACCTAAAACCATAAAAACCCTAGATGAAAACCTAAGCAATACCATTCAGGACATAGGCATGGGCAAAGGCTTCATGACTTAAAACACCAAAAGCAATGGCAACATAAGCCAAAATAAACAAACAGGATCTAATTAAACTAAAGAGCTTCTGCACAGCAGAAGAAACTATCATCAGAGTGAACAGGTAACCTACAAAATGGAAGAAAATTTTTGCAATCTATCCATCTGACAAACAGCTAATATCCAGAATCTACAAGGACCTTACACAAATTTACAAGAAAAAAACAACCCCATCAAAAAGTAGGCAAAGGATATGAACAGACACTTCTCAAAAGAAGACATTTATGTGGCCAACAAACATATGAAAAATAGCTCATCATAACCGGTCATTAGAGAAATGCAAATCAAAATCACAATGTAATACCATCTCACACCAGTTAGAATGGCGATCATTAAAACATCAGGAAACAGATGCTGGAGATGATGTGGAGAAATAGGAATGCTTTTACACTGTTGGTGGGAGTGTAAATTAGTTCAACCATTGTGGAAGACAGTGTGGTGATTCCTCAAGGATCTAGAACCAGAAATACCATTTGACCCAGCAATCCCAAAGAATTATAAATTATTCTGCTATAAAGACACAGGCAAACGTATGTTTATTGCGGCACTATTCACAATAACAAAGACTTGGAGCCAACCCGAATGCCCATCAGTGATAGACTGAATAAAGAAAATATGGCACATATACACCATGGAATACTATGCAGCCATAAAAAAGGATGAGTTCATGTCCTTTGCAGAGACATGGATGAACCTGGAAACCATCATTCTCAGCAAACTAACACAAAAAAGAAAACCAAACACCGCATGTTCTCACTCATAAGCGGGAGATGAACAATGAGAACACATGAACACAGGTAGGGGAACATCATACACTGGGGCCTGTTGGGGGGTGGGGGGCTAGGGGAGGGAGAGCGTCAGGAGAAATATCTAATGTAAATGACTGGTTGATGGGTGCAGCAAACCACCATGCCACGTTTATACCTATGTAACAAAACTGCATGTTCTGCATGTGTATCCCAGAACTTAAAGTATATATTTAAAAAAGACACCAAGAAGACATACACATATAATGACTGGTAACAAATAATTGCTTAAGGTGGAATTTTTAAAAGAAGCCTAGATAACTTGTTTTTATTATATCATCAGTTTTTTTTTTTTAAGGGACACTGATAATGGCTATATCTACAAATGCAGAGAAAATATGCAAATTTGGGTAATTTTCCAGTTATATTAGCCAATGTCTACAATTTTGTCCAGAAATACCTACATAATTAAAGAATTAAATGTCAGGCGACTTGAACCATTCAACTAATTCCCTCAGTTCCTCGTATCATTTTATGATTGTAAATTTAACCAGTTTACAAAGAATTGGTCTTCCACGATCCAAATGGGAGCTGGTTAAGAAGCCTCTGTGAGGTGTTTGCTTCTTATCTGCTGCTGAAGCATGAAGTCTGCAGGGCAGGAAGTCAGGAATAGAAGCTCATCACTAACAGGCCAGAACCCACAAGCATGAGCTGCCCCTCTGTGAGAACAGACTAAAACCATGTCCATTCTTGTAGCTTCTGATCTTGGAGATGCAGGTATCCTGCTGAATCTGGCCCCTTGTCACAGAGCTAAACAAACACACCTGGTCCAGTAGTCAGTGACACTGAAGGAAGATCCAGGAGAAAAGGGGAATAATTGAGGCCCAGCTCTGCTGGTGAGTTTGTAGATCAGCAACAAAGCGTGTGAACTACAAAATGGCTTTTGCTTTCTTCTTGCCTTCCAGAATAGCATGACACGTGGCTCATGCGAAATGGAAACATATAAGAAAGAGAAGTCTGAGACAGGTAGTTCAGCCTAGCTAAAATGACACATTACAAAGCCATCACAATAAGTATGAATTTAAGCCTAACATATGGTCAGTTTCCATCAATTTTCCATGTCTACTTAAAAAGAATGTTTGTTTTTCTATTGGTGGATGCAATGTTCAATGTATACACTCTGTCAAGCTTGTTGACTATGCTATTTAGATTTTCTTGGTTTTAATCACATTTTAGTTAGCTTGATCTATCAGTTACCAAGAGAGGCAGATTAAAAATTCAAGTTGTTAGGAAGGATTTTATTTGTTTATTTCCTTAAAGTTCTGTCAGTTATCTGCTTTATGTATTTGTAAGCTATGATATTAAATAAACTAAGATGCTTTTAATTATATTGTTTGTCTCTGGTAATAATTTTTGCCTTGGGGCGTATTCACTCAACAGAGATAAACTCAGAACATAAAAAAGTAAAACCATAAAACTTGCTCTTTTTTTGGACTTTACCTGTCTTGACTTTAATGATGGTGGCAAGGAAAAAAAAAACACCTCTTATCTGAAAACTACTGTAAACCAAATAACTCTCTTTTGAAAACTACTGTAAACTTCTCATTACATGATATACATCCAAAATTCATGCTACCTGTATGGTACAGACACTTTAGCTAGCTAGCTAATTATTTTAATATAATTCTAGGTTGATAAGTTGCCCAGGAAACTGGCAACAAGCAAAGGCAATCCCAGCCAGTAAGAATTCCAATAGAGTGAATATGATCCACAGAACATGATCTCTCAATCAAAAATTACAACACACATACAAACTAAATAAAATGAGTGGTAATCAGCATAAACAATAGCAAAATCAGATCCATAAAACTATTGGTAGTGGAACGCTCATAGAGTTGTTATTTTATGTAAGATTATTTAATAGTAAGTTTCGGGAAATTAAAAAGAGGTTTGCAAATGTAAGCAGTTACAAAAGACCATAGGAATGAGCAAGTGGCTCTGAAAAAGAATCAAAGAACATGCCCAGAAATTAAAGTTATGATAATTGAATTTTTCAAAGTAATTGCCACTGGCAGTTACTCAAAAGTTAAACATAGAATCGCTATATGACCCAGCAATTGCATTTCTAGGCCTACACTCCAAAGAACTTGAAAGTAGGCCCTTAGACAAATACTTGCACATACATTTTTATAGCAGCACTACTTACAATACCCAAAAGCTAGAAACAACCCAAATGTCAATCAACAGATGAATGGATAACAAAATGTGGTATAGCCACACAGTGGAGTATTATTCGGCTATAAAAATGAGTGAAATTCTGATACATGCTACAACATAGATGAACCTTGAAACCATTATGCTAAGTAAAAGAAGCTACATACAAGGGGTCACATATTGTATATTTCTACTTATGTGGGATATCCAGAGTAGGCAGACCCATAGAGATAGAAAGCAAATTGGTGGTTGTCAGGAACTAGGGGAAAGGAGAAATAGGTAGTAAGTGCCTAACAAGTACAGGGTTTTCTTTTGGGCTGATGAAATTTTTTTCAATGAACAAGACAGAAGTGATCATTGCAGTTATATGTATGTCCTAAAAGCAACTGAATCATGCATTTTAAAATGGTTGATTTTATCTTACGTGAATTTAATTTCACCTCTATAAAAATACTCATTGGGTATGTTCAACTAAAGATTTGACACAGCTGAGTAGTGAATTAGTGAAATGGAAAAGAGATGCTATTAAATTACTCAGGATGTCATAGATAGACACAGAGATATGCAGGATATGTTAAAATACACAAAGGATAGAATGATATGGTCTAGAATTTCAAAAAGAGATTAAAAATTAAAATGGAAAGAAGCATATTTAAAGGGAAAATAACAGAATTTTTCAGAATGATTTGTTCAAAGATTCCAACCCCCAGAACCAGGAAACCCAAAAATTTCCAAGATAAAAGGAAATTCACACCTAGACATATTCTAGTAAAACCGTAGAAAGCCTAAGGCAAAGAGGAGATCCTAAAAGAAGCCAGAAAAAAATTGACTTCCAAAGCAATGACAATTAGACAGATGGCTAACTTCCCAACAGTAGCAATAAAATACAAACAACAGGAATAAAATATTCAATGTGCTGAGAGAAAAAAAAATGCTATTAGCATAGACTTTCAAAGAAAGCAAAAATATTTTTCAATGATGAAGGAAAAATACTTTTCTTAAGACAAGCCAACAAAAAATCGAGAGTTTTACCACCAAAAGATCCTCTCTGAAGACAATTCTAGCTGGACATCTGGTTTTGGGTCTGACATGTACAGAGCTTAGAAGCTGCCACTCCATCTTAAAAACAAGCAAAAAGCTGAACAAACTGAAAATCAACCACCCTTCTTAGATCCAACAAAGAAGTGAGGTCATAGGGCACACTGCAGTCCCCCAAACTGGAGAGATGGAGAGATAGGTCAAGAGAATAGCAACCTACCCAGCAGCAGAAACCTTCGTGGGAACCAGTGCCAGTGTAGGAAAACCTGAACTGGAACTGGATTGCCAGAGGTTCGGTGTAGACAACTCTGAGAGTTAAATGCTCCAGGAGGACCTAGTCACAGGGGGCCCTAGTCCTAGGGGAACTCCACACTTCCATGAGTTTTACCTCCAGGAGTTTTTGGCAAGGAGAAGAAAAATGGAACCATTTAAAAATGCACCAGGACATTCTGTTCTTAACAAGGCCTGATGTCAGGAGAAACTATTTTACCAGAATCTAATTTACTGGGGTTTTATCAGAGCCTAACCTACCTAGGGAAAAAGAAATATCTAACTCCAGCTTAGACTTCCATGTAGGGAAAGCGAAATACTCAACTCTAGTCCTCTCTAGCTTTCTATGTGTGAGAAAGGAAATACAAAACTCTAGCCCGCTCCATCCATGTTGATGCTTCTAAGGAGATTTTTAAAACTGAGAAAGAAGCACTGGTGACATTCACAGCCCAGTGACTTAGGCTCACCAAAAGACTGAGACCTAATCATAGGGTGATAGAAGGTTTTCATTCCCTCCTACACCTTACAACTACATTACTGAAAGCTTGCTTATAGCAGTTCCTTGAAACCAGTATATTATGGTCACTTTTCAACAAAAAATTACAAGGCATACTCAAAGGGAAGACACACAGTTTAAAGAAACTGAAGAAGCATTTGAATCAGAGTCAGATATGGCAGGACTATTGAAATTATTAGAGCAGAATTTTTTTTTTTTTTTTTTGAGACGGAGTCTCGCGCTGTGTCACCCAGGTTGGAGTGCAGTGGCGCGATCTCGGCTCACTGCAAGCTCCGCCTCCCAGGTTCACGCCATTCTCCTGCCTCAGCCTCCGAGTAGCTGGGACTACAGGCGCCCGCCACCACGCCCGGCTAGTTTTTTGTATTTTTTTTAGTACAGACGGGGTTTCACCATGTTAGCCAGGATGGTCTCGATCTCCTGACTTCGTGATCCGCCCGTCTCGGCCTCCCAAAGTGCTGGGATTACAGGCTTGAGCCACCGCGCCCGGCCCTAGAGCAGAAATTTTTAAACAAACTACAGTTAATATGTTAAGGTCTTTAATCAAAAAAGTAGACAACGTGCAAGAACAGATAGATAATGTCAGCAGAAAGATGGAAATTCCAGGAAAGAATCAAGAAAATTCTGAAAGATACACTTTCAGAAAAAAAAAGTTTTGGATATTAGCTAATATTAGATAAATCTAAAAATAATTTGACAAGATAAAAGAATAAATTAATATCTAATTTGTGTGACTAAATAAAAGATGTAACTGAAATATTTGATATGAAGGCATTTAAGTTGTGGAGAAGATAAGAGTTAAAGTGTCATAAGGTTTTTTGTTGTCTGAGAGGACAGGAAAGGTGTTAAGTATATTAAAATACTAGAGTAAACACTAAAGAAGACTGCTTAATGTCCCCCATATCTATCCTCTTTCTTATATAAAGATGAAGCCTCAATTTTTAGCTAAAAACATGTATTAGTCTGTTCCCAAGCTGCTAATAAAGACATACCCAAGACTGGCTAATTTATAAAAGAAAGAGGTTTAAGTAACTCACAGTTCCACATGACTGGGGAGGCCTCAAAATCATGGCAGAAAGTGAATGAGGAGCAAAGTCACATCTTACAAGGCAGCAGGCAAGACAGTGTGTGTGGAAGAACCCCCCTTTATAAAACTATCAGATCTCATAAGACTTATTAACTATCACTAGAAGAGCATGAGAAAGACCTGCCCCCATGATTACTTCCCACTAGATCCCTCCCATGACACATGGAAATTATGGAAACTACAACTCAAGACGAGATTTGGGTGGGGATACAGCCAAACCGTGACAAATTTTCAGTCTCTGAGACTGTAGTGATTGAGATGTAGTGGACTGCAATTTTTATTTCCAAATATACGCTGCCCTTCTTGTGGGAGGATTTTACCTCCCATTCTACTGACATCAGGTTTAACTATGCAATTTGTGGTGCCCTTATTTTGGGAAGATTATGTTTTCCCACTTTGATGATGGCAGACTCGGCCAAGTGACTCATTTAGCCAACAAACTCTCAGAGGGAGTCGGTTTTCAGCACCATCATGAAGATTTTCAGAGCAGAGGTTGTCAGGGCCGTGATGAAGTTCTGCCATATCACTTCCTTTTGCCACATTCTTAGCAATGCTTCAGAAAAAGACTGGTTCTTCAGCGTGGGCCCAAGAATGAAGCAGCACAACTGAGAGGAACATGTAATATAAAACAGAAATAAACTTGGGTTATGTAATGTCATTTAGATTTTGGAGTTGTTTAGTATTGCAACATAACTTAGCCTGATACAGAAATTAACATTTACAAATACAATGCTTCTATCATAACAACAACTACAACAAACAAAGCAAGCAAACAAACAAACAACTTCCTATTGAAATTATACGGTATGGCTTTCAGACTGTGAAGTGGGTAGCAAGGCAACTTACTGAAGCCTGGAAAGATGACAGTTTACACTATGCAGTGGTAAACCATTGAGTAAAATGATTACCTTTGTGAACTTGAAAGGCAAATAAGGTACCTAATGAACTTGTGATTTAAGTGAAGAATGTGGAAAAACAGAATGAGATTCTAAACTTGTATTTTACCACAATATAATTCAGCCTGAAAGGACTAATAGACTACATATGGCTCATGCGACTAAATATATCAGTAATCACAATAAAGTGCATAGATCCTACCTTGAAAAGACAAGATTTTCAGACAAGAGATTTTAAAAACTCCAGCTATATGCTATTCCTAAGAAACACATCTAAAGCATAAAGGCACTGGAGAAATTGACAGCATAAGGAAGGAAAATGAACAGGCCCACAAGAACAAAGGAAAACTGATAGAAGTTTCTAATTCCACGTTCTTCAACTGCGTAGATATAGCTAGAGCATTCTCAAACTAAGACAAATTTCAATTAAGAACAAAATAGTTCAATTCCAATTCAAAAACAGCCTCAGAGGTCTTTGTCATGGGCTAAATGAATTATGTCTCCCCAAAATTCATGCTGAAGTCCTAACCCCTAGTAGCTTTAAATGAGACTGCAGTTGGAGATAGGATTGTTTAAATAGGTAATTAAGCTAAAATGAGGTCATTAGGGTGGGCCTTTATCTAATACAACTGCTGTCCTTATAAGAAGAGGAGATTAGGACACAGACACGTAGAGAGAGAAGACCATGCAAAGACACAGGGAGACAGTGGCCTTTACAAACCAAAGAAAGAGACCTCAGGAGAAACAAACCCTGCTGACACCTTGATCTCAAACTTCTAACAAATTTGTCTTTCAAGCTACCCTCTCTGTGATACTTTGTTATGACAGCTCTCACAAGCAAATAGAGCCTTAAGGAAGAGTAATTAATTGCAATAGAAGCAATAACTTATTTGATCTTTTTAGACCATTTGCTTTGGAGAATTCTAAAGATCACAAAAGTGACCATGTGCTCTGGAAAGATGTCTTCTGGCAACTCTGTCCTTACAAAGACACTTTTAATAATGGGTCTTGGCACAGAGGTAACCAGTATTGTGCCCTGGGGCAGGTCTCACCATTGTTCTCCTCTGTGGGCAGCCACAGAGAGCCAAAGATGCAATGCTGTCCAAGGAAGTGCCATCTGGGAAGAAGTTTCTAAAGAAAACAGGGGGCTCTGGCTCCTGGATTTGCCATTCCTATCCAGTTTAATTGTAAACATTTATAAGAAAAGAAAGTCCTCTTTCTTTCACATTACACTGGGCTGGAGCCAAATGTGATTCTACATGCTGATGGTGTTGAGTAATAGCAATGTCATAATAATCATTTTAGAAAACAATTCTCTCCCATCAGCTCTTGCTGAACATATTTAGATGCCAGAGATAGCATTAGGGGGTGAGAAACATTTGTCCTTTAAAGACTTCAATTTCAAGACTTTGATTGTTCACTGGCTTTATCATTTGTTATTCATATGTGCTAATCAATTTATTCCAATGTTTTTATTTCTTCCTACAAATGCATTCATTTAGAAAACACTTCATATCATCCCCAAGCTAATTATTTAATAAGAAAAGCTTCTTTTTCACTTCTTTCATTTTTCACTTTCTCATCTCTCTTCTTTCAACATTGAGGTCAGGTGTCTCATCTGAAACTTCAATGTTTCTATAAATTCATACATTGAGAGCATTTTGTTTTGGTCCAGTGTTTTTCCCCCTGGGAAGAGAAAGTCGTACTTATATGCTTCTAATAAATGCAAGACTTTGTTCTGCTGATCTTTTTTCTTTTTTCTCACCCCCTCAGGGGGGTGGCTAGAAATCTGCGCAATCTTTAAAAAAATAAAGAAAGAAAGAATGAAAGACAATATGATACAGTTGGTCTCTGTTGATTACTTAAGGAGTCTGGTGACTGTGAAAATCCTAATCAAAGGCAATGGACAATAAAAGCCAAGATTGTGGGGTTAGAAGCTGTAGGGCAACAGCATTTAGCAAATAGTGACAGAGCATTGCTTGTGATTTTTAACATCTTCTTATATCTTTCTTTTTCCCTTATTTCTTTTTTTATTCCTGCTTTTTTATCTTTCTGTCTGTCTGTATTTTCTACATTTCATTTCCTCCTTTTTTGTTTCGTGTGAAAAAGGAACCTGCTAGGCTGAATCATAGATTTAAAATGGTGACATATCTGTCAAAAGCAATTGCAACAGAAACAAAAATTGACAAATGGGATCTAATTAAACTAAAGAACTTCTCTGCAGCAAAATAAACTATCAACTGGGTAAGCAGACAACTTACAGAATGGGAGAAAATATTTGCAAACTATGCCTCTGTCAAAGGTCTAACATCCAGAATCCATAAGGAACTTAAACAAATTTACAAGCAAAAACCAAACAACCCCATTAAAAAGTGGGCAAAGTACATGAACAGATGCTTTTCAAAAGAAGACATACATGTGGCCAATAAACAAATGAAAAGTGCTGAAAATTACTAATCATTAAAGAAATGCAAGTCAAAATCACAATGAGATACCATCTCACACCAGTCAGAATGATAGTCATTCACTATTATTAAAAAGTCAAGAAACAACAGATGCTGGTGAGGTCGTGGAGAAAAGGGAACACTCATACACTGTTGGTGGGAGTGTCAGTTCATCCACTGTGGAAAGCAGTGTGACCATTACTTAAAGAACTTAAAATAGAATTACCATTTGACCCAGAAACCCCATTATTGGCTATATATCTAAAGAAATATAAATAGTTCTACCATAAAGACATATGTGCGCACATGTTCATTGTAGCACCATTTACAATAGCAAAGACATGGAATCAACCTAAATGCCCATCAACAGTAGACAGGATAAAGAAATGTGGTGCTTATACACCATGGAATTCTATGTAGACATAAAAAATGAGATCACGTGTTTTGCAGCAACATGGATAGAAGTGAAGACCACGATCCTAAGCAAACTAACACAGGAACAGAAAAACCAAATATCATACATTCTCACTTATAAGTGGGAGCTAAACAATGAGAACACGTGGATACTAGGAGGGGAACAACAAACACTGGGACCTACTTGAAGGTGGAGAGTGGAAGGAGGGAGAAAATCAGAAAAAATATCTATTGGGTACTATGCTTATTTTCCAGGTGATGAAATTATCTGTACCCCAAACCCCTGTGACATGTAGTTTATCCATACAACAAACCTACACATGTATCCCTGAACCTAAATAAAAGTTTACAAAATGGTCAAATATCAGCAATTTTACATACATAATCTAAAACAACAAACAAAATTGAAGATTTAAAATGTTTATTTATATATGCCGAAAAAGAAAATAAAAGCACTATATATATATATATATATATATATTTTTTTTTTTTTTTAAATAGAGTTTTTTCCTTATTAGAGAAGGTTTAGGACTGACAGCCAAGGCTATGGATCTAGCCAGGCCTGAGATGGAATCCCAGTTCTACAAGCTGCTCTTTGCAAGGCCTTGGTCAAGTGACTTGATCTTTCTGAGCCTCAGTTTCCTCATCTATAAAATGAGATGAGATATCTATCTTACAGGGTTGTTCTGAGGTCCAAATTGAGGTAAATATAAAAAGGCATACCATCTTATAAAGTGACCCACTATTGTGGCATGAAATACATGTGTGTCTTTTTATGGCATGTTTAGATGTTTTGATGATTAGTAAAATGCAAATTAATTCAAAAGCATTACTGAATACTTATAGTTTTTAGCCAATACTTATAGTTTTTTGAAATACAGGGTAATTCAAAAAGAATTAAACATTGAAAATCATATTACTCAATGACTAGCAACATATAATAAGCACCAACTCAGAACCACTCTTACATGTGTCTTGAGAAAGCTGTGAATCATTTTTTTTCACACTGAGCCTAGCCCCCAAGAAATCAATAAAGAGGGTCGCAGAGATCTCTGTGTTCCTCAGGCCATGGTCTAGCACATTCTCTACAAATGGTAGAAAATGAAACCTTCTTGCACCCTCTGCAGGTCATGATAGAAGCAGATAAATTAAAATGATAAAACTTCAGTTGTTTCTAAACTCATGTGGATGATGAAGAGCTTGTCTCAAATTTAGTGAGGTCATTTCACTTCACTAGAAATGTTAATTTCCATAGCATCCATATATGAGGCCCCAAATAACAACCTGGCACTGAAATGTAAGGGATTGCCCAGTAGTTAATGCCGTTTGTGCTGTATCACACACGGGGCTTTGGGCCAGTGTGTGTGTGTGTGTGTGTGTGTGTGTGTGTCTGTGCACAAGGGGAATAACATAGTGTCAGGACTCATAAATCAGGATATAGTGAAGGGTTTTCTCCACAGCTTCAGGAAATCTCTGGAAACCAAATTTTCCAGCAGAATAAGGGTCCCCCTCACTTCATTGTGCAGTCTAGAAATACCATCATGAACATATTTCAGGGCGCTGGGTAGGACTTACTGCTTAAATATTTACTTGACTCTGGAATAGTGGCCACCCAGGTCCCCAGACTATCACACCATTGCCATCTTCTGGGGTGAGGCAAGAATCTGTCAGTCCTGGAGAAATGAAGGGCCGCATCTTGGTGGCCATTTCAGACACAGACAGATGTGCCACAGCCTGGGGTGAACGAACAAGAGGAGTGCAGATTTGCCTGATTTTTGTAATAATTATTGTGATAGTTCCTTTACAGCACCAGATTTGACTACATGTGATGATATAACTTGATTACCAAGTAATATGCCTTTAAATATCGTTAATTATTGTTGAATCACCTTTCATTTTCTCCATCAGCGGGTACTGACAGTGTGCTGTAGGTGTCTGCATGATTTTGGTGTTTGCAAAAGAGACTTCTATTCTCTAGGAAGTTTGGAACCCTTGCCCTAGGCCAGCTCACTGAGCTCTGCCTGGATCTCTGCCATGCTCTGGTCTGAACTGACCTGACATGTGAGCCTGATATTTGTCCCTGGGGCATTTTCTGGAATGTGTTCTCTCCTTGCTGGAGCAGAGTTCTCTAGAGCAGTGGGTAGCATCTTCTCTGGACCCAGAGGGTCTTCTACAGGACATTCTGAAGAGCAAGGCTGACCACCAGCCGTGTGACACCATTTCCCCTAGTTGGATCTGAAGACCTGATTTTTTTTTTTTTTTTTGCCAGAAGAAAACACAAATGCCTATTTATACAGATACATTCTTATATTGACAAAGACCTTCTTATGAATGCATTCTGCAGGTTGATTTAGAAAACAAAAATTAAAACTCCTCTTACATCAGAAAAAAGTTAACAAAATAAAAGCATACTTGCAAAATATTCACATTATATACATAAATATAGACATTTATTATTTGCAATGAAAAATGTATCTTCCTTTTACAGATAATTGTTTTTTATTACACTTTAAGTTCTAGGCTACATGTGCACAACATGCAAGTTTGTTACATATGTATACATGTGCCATGTTGGTGTGCTGCACCCATTAACTCGTCATTTACATTAGGTATATCTCCTAATGCTATCCCTCCCCTCTCCCCCTACCCCATGACAGGCCCTGATGTGTGATATTCCCCACCCTGTGTCCAAGTGTTCTCATTGTTCAATTCCCACCTATGAGTGAGAGCATGCGGTGTTTGGTTTTTTGTCCTTGCGATAGTTTGCTGAGAATGATGGTTTCCAGCTTCATCCATGTCCCTACAAAGGACATGAACTCATCCTTTTTTATGGCTGCATAGTATTCCATGGTGTATGTGTGCCACATTTTCTTAATCCAGTCTATCACTGACAGACATTTGGGTTGGTTGGGAAGGAAGTCATTTGCTTTTTAAAATTATGACCCCATCAAATAAAAAAAAGAAAGAATATGTCATATTCTAGCCCATAAGCAAGCAAAAGCTGAGGACAAATAAATAAACAAATAAATAAACAAACAAACAATAAATGACCAAGCCTGGATGGCCTGAGAAAACTCAGGGTGCTTCCCTGGCTTCCACAGGGCCTCCAACACCTTTTAGAAGATTGTTCCCCGACATCCACCACCTTTATTCATGCCACCTACCCTGCCTCTTGAGGCCTCTAGATGCCAACATCCCGGATGCCTCTTCTGACCTACAGCTGTAAGGAGGAAATAGACAGACACATGTGGTCTTTCACAGCCCACGCCAGATTGGGAAATATTTGGCTACGAGTGCTCTCTTATTTGTGGTTATTTCTTGCTTTTAATTTTGCAGCCGGCACCAAATCTCCTACAAGAGGATACTGCCTGCTCTCAAAGCTGACAGCTCTCAAAGAGGGGAAAAATGTCAAAACTCAGCAAATTGCCTGAGCTCATTGCTGGAAGCAATACAGGTTGTCTAATGAAAAGGTTGACAAAAGCTTGGTTTCTTAGAGCAAACCTGAAACACAAACAGAAAAGCTGGTGGACCTGACCTGCCACCTTGTTATCTGCATCTCCTGGGTGCTGGCTAGCTCTCTTCCTCTTTTGTTGTGGCCTAAGTACTTATTTGTCTTCATTCTTGGGGCCACTGCCATTGTGACCCCTTTAGGTTGTGGGGGCCCATTGTGTGACATGCATTTTGTGCCCATTGTGTGACCTGCCTTTTGTCCCAGGAGAGGGTGTCAGGCTGAAACCGTGGATTCAGATACTGAGTCTGCTGA
This sequence comes from Theropithecus gelada, assembly GCF_003255815.1. Lineage (NCBI taxonomy): Eukaryota > Metazoa > Chordata > Mammalia > Primates > Cercopithecidae > Theropithecus > Theropithecus gelada. The sequence goes on along the minus strand of NC_037672.1, from coordinate 87,067,918 downwards.
AGTCAGATTGTCTGACTACAATCCACCTGGCATCCATCAAAGACAAATAAACAAGCCGTGCTTATCACTGAGTTGCCTGGTGTAGCCAAACTATAAATTAGAAATATAATGGCCTCCTTCACAGTGTCACCTGGCTCAGGCAAGGCCCTGGTAGTCCTTGCCCTTAACTGCATATATGTGTCATTGAATGTCATCCATCATGGGATTAGCTTGGGGGAAAACTTTGTTTGATTTTGTCCTTTTACATTTAGAACATGTACATTGTTTATATTTTGGCCTGAAAGCAAACAGGCCAAAATATAAGCAAAGGTTGCCTTTGGTGACTCTAGGCACTTTTTTTTCCCCTTTGGTTTTATGTTATCCAAAGTTTCTATAATGAGAACTGAACAATGCCTATAGTGTAGGAAAACATGAACAGTTCCTTTTATTTTTAATATTTTGAAAATAAAAAATCCTAACATAGGTGTAGATGAGGGGAGCTGGAAGACAAGGGGAACTTAGTTGAAGGAGTAGGCAAATTCTGACTGTCAGATCAGAGCACCCCCGGGAGAAAGTCAGAGCCAAGTTGCCACTCCAGCAAACTGCCATCAGCCGTCTTTGCACCTCAGCTCTGTGTCCTGTCGGAGGCCTGCCTATTGCAGCTGCCAAGCTCAGCCTTCCTGCTGCGACAGTGCTGATCTTCTTGCAGGATTTCAAACCAAGGAGTGATGTTAGTGAAGTGCTTTCTCCTACCTGCCCCCACCACACCAGTGCCAACTTTGCCTAAGGGAACAACAATCACAGGACTTCTAGAGTGAAGGCTGTGGGGCTTGTCAGTTATTTTTAGATGCACCCTTTGACTCTTTCTACTTTTTCTAAGCAGTCTCATAGGTGAGCATGCTGGAGTTAAAGTGGTTTTCCAGTGGGTTTTTGGTTTTTTACTGTGCCTTAATCAATTTCTTGAAACAGAGGGCAGATCTGTATCAAAATCTGTGTCCCTTTGACTAAAACCACCAGGTCACTCCCTTCCATCAGTCCTAGGGATCTCATCTCCACAGAGCCTGGCAGAGTTGACTGAACAGCAAGGTTGTTTGGGGAACTGTGTACACACAGTTCTAGTTAAAACATCAGTCCCTTCTGTAGGAAGATAAACTAGCCATACTGATTGTTTGTGGCAAGTATATATGGATGATGATAATATTTGAACATTCCCTTTTAATCTGATTGACTTGACACCTGAATTGAGACTGGGGATGGAAAAGCTCACCCAAAATACTCTAATCCCTTGGTGTAAGTAAAGATCAGCAGGAGCTTCATTCAAAGCACATTTTTGACCAATGGGTTAATTTTTTTTAATTTCTAAGTTATTTCAGAAAACTTATTCTATAGAATTTGAGAAAGTTAATTTTGAACTCTGAGAAAGCAGAGCCTTCATTTATTGTCTGCTTGCTTCTAAAATGGTTCTGCCAAAAGTTTTGCATACAAATACACTGCGAAGAGATAATAGTGATACAAGTCATGCAGCCAAGAATCACTGGGGGAAATGCAAATCAGCTGGCTTTTCAGCTTGGAGGCAGCAAATGCTGAAGTCATCTCATATTCACCCAGCGCCCTCAGATCTGCACATCGATATATGAAATTGGAGGCTAATATGCAGATATTGATTTCTCTAAGGGGGAGTGTCAATATTTACAGTCCCAAGAGGTAGCAACTGACTGAGGCAAAAGCAAAGTTGTGATGGCGACTGCCAAGGTCATGGCCGAACCATAACCCTGCTCTTCACAAGACAGGTCAGTGCCTCTGCCCCCAAACAGTGCCAGATGATTTAGATGGAAGGTGAAATTTTCATCTGGTCCTCTAGACATGACCGGTCTCCATCATTTCATATCCAGGTATTGTGAAACTCCAGACGACTGACTAGATGTCTTCTATCACATAAACTTAGTCAAATTAAAATCATCTTGGGCAAGGGGGGCTTTTTCAAATTAATTGTTCAGGACAACTGTTCCCAAAATTGTGATGCTACTACAGTGGTGCATGCCCCTTAGAAATATTGACATAATTTTCTAAGGAAACAGCAGTGATCCCTAACCCTGGCTTCTCATTAGGATCCACCTCCAGAGATTCAGAGTTAACTGATCTGTGCCGGGCTGCAGGCATCTCTAGTTTTTAGGAGTGCCCTAGTGAGTCTAATGGGAGCTAGTGTTGAGGACCACTGGTCTACAGGTTCTCCACCTCCCTTTCCCATTTCATCCCTGCCTCTCCACTAGCTACCCCTCATCTCCGAGTCTTATGTTTGCATTTACCTACTTTTTATGTTTGTATATCTTTGCTCAAGCTATGTCTCTTGTGAGAAATTATCCACCCATATCGGGGTACTTATTCTTCCTTATATGAACCATTCTCTGAGTAGGTCCCAACTCCTGAATCACGTTAGAATTTTCCCACTTCTCCATGCCTCCAGCAAGCCTTGCATCACACCAGGGCAGTTTCAAGTGGACAGACCTGTTTCCCCTGGAAGAGGGTGGTTTCCTTGAGGTGAGAGACAATGCCTTGCTTCCCTGGGTGTCTAAAGCATGCCCACCCAGCTTAGTACAAGTCATAGTAGCCACTCTGTCAATATTGGTTGCAAAGATGGATGAAAATGCAGGTTCATGTTTGGAATCAGGGTCTTTTAGAAATGAGGGAAGACTAGAATCGTTTGTATATTTGAGGGTAGTTCGAATTTTTTTTTAAAGTAAAAAAAAAAATCCCAATTTTAAATTTGAGGTTCTTGGCACACACGAGACTAGAGCCAAATGTCCCCCAAACCCCCCTCTTTATGATGTCCTCTTTAGGTTCCATTGGGATAACTCAGATTGGTTCAGCCCAAGTGCCCCCAGATAATTCAGTAACACATAGAATACAACTTTGTCCCCTAATGGGAAAGAATGGCAGATTTCTATGCCAACCAGAAGATGGATGGATGTCAAGACACACAGTGGAAAAGTAGTAAGGTAGACCATTTATATTGGTGGAGGGTTCTTCCTTCTATTTCAAGACATGCTCCCACTTCAGATTCCTCTTTTTAAATTTTTTATGTAACTAATTATTGAGTGCAAAATTTTTACCACATGAATCTGCATCAACATAATATTTATTTTGTACACAAAAAGTGATGAAACAGAGCGGCAGGGTCAAAAGAATGTCAGCATCAAAACTTTCAGGATGAATATCTGTGGCCTGAAGAACATTCCAGAGACAACAGTGGTGCCTTGTTTGGAAAACTGCTGCATCAGCAATACTCTTGATAGTAAAGAAGATAACTGTGTGAAAAATCACATATTTTAACAGACCCTGTTAGAAGTTATATTCTAGGTGAAGAAGTTTTAGGAATGTCTTCACTCACGTATTTTGCTTATGATTTCCTTTTTGTGTACGCACAAAAGCTAAAGTAAAAAATCAAAGCCATGGTCCTTATTTAATTTACTATGTTTCTTCTTACTTTGTGGCACATAAAATAATGGTGTCTTTATTACTTTGCCAGGGATGCCGTAAGAAAGTATCACAGATTGGGTGGCTTAAACACTGCAAATGTATTTTCTCTCAGTTCTAGAGGTTGGAAGTCTGAGATGAAGGTATTGGTAGGGTTGGTTTCTTCTGAGGTCATAGTTTGTAGATGGCCATTTTCTTTCTGTGTCCTCACGTGGTCCTCCCTTTGTGTGTGTCTGTGTCTTAATCTTCATTTTTTTTTTTTTTTTTGAGATAGGGTCTCAGTCTGTCACCCAGGCTGGAGAACAGTGGCGCCTTCTTGTCTCACTGCAACCTCTGCTTCCCAGGCTTAAAGGATCCTCCCACCTTATCTTCCTGAATAGCTATGACTACAGGCATTTGCCACCATGCCCAAACAATTTTTGTATATTTTGTAGAAACAGGGTTTTGCTATGTTGCCCAGGCTGGTCTCAAACTCCTGGGCTCAAGCCATCCACCTGCCTCAGTCTCCCAAAGTGTTGGCATTACAGGCATGAGCCACTGCACCCTGCCCTAATCTCCTCTTCCTATAAGGACACTTGTCATATTGTACTAAGGCCAACCCTCCTGTTCTCATTTTCACTTCATGACCCCTTTAAAGATCCTATCTCCAAATACAGTTTTGTTTTAAGGTACTAGGAATTAGGACTTCATATATGAATTTTAAGGGAACACAGTTCTGGCCATAACAATGGCCTTACAATTGATGGCTTCTTACTTTCAGTGAAATTTAAAGTATACACTTCAGAAGATTGTAATTATATTAAATGAGTGTCTGCAGCTGGAAAGCACTCCCTGAGCCTTAGTTGTTTATCATTACCTATTTCATAGGCTGGTTGAAGGGATTAAGTAAGATAGCACTTCCAAAGTCCTTAGCACAGAACCAAGTATATTGTGAGTGCTCAATGGATGTTGGCTACTATGATCATTATTAATCTGGAAGTATTTTCATATGAGTAAGAAGTTATTGAGAAAAAAATCATGGTTTCTTTTTTTTTTTTAAATAGGTAGTGATTTTTTTTAAAAAATCTTAGAATTTGATGATGACTTTGAAAACCCTAGTGTACAATCAAGAAAGCACTAAGTTGGCAGCCATGATTCAGGCATAATGCTTATAAGATTACTTTAATGTACAAAAGTGTTTTGTAATTACCTAATTGTCTGGCACCACTTCAAGTCCTATTTTTTAACCCCTTTAAGCCAGGCCAGAAACATTGCCAGTGAGTGTGACACAGTGATGCAAAATGCATTAAGCTTTTACAGCAGAGCCTCAAGACCCCCAATAGCATCAAGAGATTAATAATTGGAGTAAGAAAGATAGATGTATTTTATGAATAATTCAGTCTATCATTAGAAATTAGAAACTTGAGAGCCTTGCTACATGGGAGAGTAAACAGAAGCTTGCCTTAATGGGTTATAATTTTAAAATGAGGAAGACGTTGCCAATTGTCACTTAGGTAAGCTTCAAGCACACTTCTCAATGAAAAGAAACTCACTCGAAATGAGGTCACCCACTGGGGTCAAGTTCAAGATAAAGAGATGAATACTTTCCTGCGCTGGTTTACCAACTGGTTCTTTGTCATCTTGAATAAAATAATTAACCTCTTTATAAGTAAACCTGTGAAGTTTTAAAGCCACACACGTTTTGTCTCTAAACCAGGCATCCTTCACCAAGCCATACTCTCAGATTGCTTCTTCCATCCTCGACACCCAAAGTTTTTCATGGAGTCCACCTTTATTAACATTTCCCAACCAACCCTGGAGCTTTCTAATAACCTGTCAACAAAAGAAAACTAGTCATGGCAGTCCTAGGAAGAGTTTGTACATTTTGCACCTGGCTTTAGGTGTGTAAAACTCCCAGCTTTGCTATCAAACTCAAATGAGTCCCTCATATGATGGACATTTCCATTCAAGTCTGAGGGAAGGATGTTGTTAAGAAAATACTGTACAAGTCTGTACAAGTCCATCTATTAAAAACAGGGTATGAATCAGTGGCAGAGACAAAGCTGTGTGCTCACTAAACCCATTTCACGCTCTTCCTGGGTAGATAGCAAAGCCACACTTCCCAGTCTCCCTGTGCAGTCGCTGGGGCCTTGTTATGATTTCTAGTCAACTTAATGCATAACACTCTCAGTTCTAGACCTAAAGCTCCCAGAGTCATCCTGTCCTCTCTCAGCTACCGTCTTCCACCTGGATAATGATGCAAGCTTGGAGACAAGAATGCTCAGGGCAACCTCCAGAGACAAGAACTGAAAATGGCAGAACCAGCGTTTGGAAGGAGCCTGGATCCTGAATATCTGCAGAGTGCACACTCTCCACCTTTACTGACCATATCACTCTGTCACATATGGGAGAAAGTCACTTTGACTGTGGTTAAGCCACTGAGATGTAGTGGTTGCTTTTTTACAGAAGCTACTTTTATTTACCTTGAATACTATAGGTATTGATTTTCCTGATAGGAATAATATAAGGATTAATTTATTTGTTTGCTTTTTTACTTCATTCAACAAGTATCATTTCAAATCCATTATGCAAGAGTCATGCTGCTAAATGCCAGTTCGTGAAGTAGAGACAACTGTGATTCAGAGCTTGGACTTTGGAATCAAAATAGGGGTTCAGATCCTGGCTCTGTCACTTACCAGCCATGTGACTTTGAATATGTGACTTAATATCTCTGTGCTTTAGTTTTTTCACCTGTAAAATAGGGGTAATAACACTATCTACCTCATAGGGTTGCTGTCCTGAGAATTAAATGAACTAATTAATGCAGGCAAACTACTTTGTTCCTTATCTAGTGTATACCTCAATGAAACTTGATATTAGGGCAGAGTCAGGGCAGATCTCCAATTTTCTAAATTAAACATAAAATGAGCTGTTATTAGTAGTCAAATTTATAAGTACATCCTACTCGTGTATCCATGAAACTCAAATCCAGTGATAACCCTCGAAGGGACTGAAGGAATGCGATCACCAAGGCAGGTTCCCAGCACTTGCTCTTCTTTGGATACATAGGCACACGCTTATGCCAGGAAATCTCATTTTGGTTAAGGAAAAGTATAAAATTACTGGAGAGTTTATTTGAATATTTGGGAGAAGAAAAAAGAAAATGAAAATTAGAGGAGGTTTTCCTTCCTTCAGGTTGCTGACACAAACATTTCCTTGGCTCTCTGGAGGTTTTTCCAGTGGGGTGGACCCATTAAATAAACACATGTTTCTTTTTGCTTTTACAAAATCCAGTAATGCAAAGCCTTATGCTTATTTAATATTTTCCTATTTGTTTTCATAGCCAAAATAATGTCTGCTGGGCAGGCAGTTCCTTGAGAAGATCCAGTATATACCCTGTCCTGACACAGAGTCAAGAGTTTTCAGGAAGAAAATACAAAATGTCCTTTTAGAGAAAGAATGAGATGGGCTGGTATTCAGAGAGTCCATTAACCTGGAGTAATAGCAAAACACACACACACACACACAACAAAATAAAACTCTGGATAAATTGGCATTGAAAGACTCCAGGCCCAGAAAAGATCTTTTCAAAATGTTTATAATATATATATTTCTCTGGGCCCATTGTTCTGATTTCAACTGTCAGTAGCTAAAGAATATGAACTTTTATGATGTGAATAAAGGAACTAGAGAAAATGGAAGATTATGTTAAAACAAAAAGCTGGTGACTTGCTTTGGGAGAGAAGCAAAACCCAAACCAGGTTACAAATAATCCCTCCTTGACTACGAACAATGTCCATGGGTTGTACCAAAAAGAAGAGTTTGAGCAAAGATCTCAGGGCCTTAAAAATGGGAAGGCGGCAACTTCCTAAAAGCAAACCAGGCAAGTAGCTTAATCTATTTTCCATTACGAACTGAAAGGATTGCATTGTCCCAGGCACCAAAAAGGTCAGTGTGAACTTTAAAACTTCCATTTTGTTTGTTTAGCACTTTGCATAGGACAGAGCCATTTGTGAGCAAGAAAAACAATTTTGTGACTAGAACCTCAAAAAGTCAGAGGAAGATAGAAGCAGCCTCTTCTTGGCACTGCTCAGGATGTGACCAGACAGGTCAGCAGCTTTCTGTGCCTTTGTCCTCCAGTACTGTGTGTAGAAAAGGGCTTGGGGCAGGTGGGGTGCCGCGCGTCTGTAGTCCCAGATACTCAGGAGGTTGAGGCAGGAGAATCGCTTGAACCTGGGAGGCGGAGGCTGCAGTGAGCCAGGATAGCACCACTGTACTCCAGTCTGAGTGACAGAGCGAGACTCAGAGACTCCGTCTCAAAAACAGAGAAAGAAAGAAAAGAAAAGAGCTTGGGAACTAGTTGCCCCCTGTGGGATTAGATCCTGCAATTTCTGAAACGTTTTTTGAACATTCTTGATTAAGGCAAGCTAATCATGTTTACTTTTCAATGGTCTTTCACTTTAAACAGAGTGTTTTCTACTTTTGAAGAAAGAAAATCTGTCTACTATTTGAAGTCAAAAAATGAGCTTAACAAACTGAGTTAAGGGGTTACCTTTTGAAACCAGTTTTCATTCAGATTGGGTCCAGTATTTCCCTGCAGCCCAGGACCCCCAGGAGAAAGGAACAGCTCTGTTTTCATTTCATTCTCTCATGTCCACATTCCACCATAGTTGTGAATATCTGGAGTTGTCTTTGGGGAATTTAGGACTGATCAAGACCTTAAAAAGGCTACAGAGCAACAGGAAACTCCAAAACAAATCCTTCCCAAGGGGAACTTTCCAAGCCTGGAAATAGTTCCTTCTCAACCTAACTACCTAGCCACCACTGTTGGCTGTTCGTGGAACTTAAATCCCAAGTTAGAAATTTGGTACCAGATCAGTTCTGTGTGTTTCATGTATCACCTCAATTTAATCTTCACAATGACTCTAATAATAAATAATAAATATATGAGGCAAAACAATAATAAATATATGAGGCAGAATGATTATTATCCCATTCTATAGGTGAGGAAGCTGAGGCACAGAGAAGTTGGTAACTTACCCCAAGTCATACAGCTAGTAAGTGGCAAAGCTGGGATTCAAATGCAGGGCGCATGACCACAAAGTGTATGAACTTAGCCACTAACTATATTACCTTTCCTAACATCTGAAATCTTTAAGAGAAGAAAGAAGATATCTCTGACATTGAAAATGCAGGCAAATTGGTGGGGAGATTGTTTTTAAGCAGAGTAGCACTCCTGGCACTCTTTATTTCACACTTTGCAGGGGCTCATCCATTCCTGTAAGACTCGCCTTGGTGACATCCACAGGACTGCTGAGCTTCAAGTAGTTTCTACTGAGTCTCACAGTATTCTTGCCTAGGACATCATTATCCTGGCAGATCAAGTACCATGGGAGGAAGCTGCTCTCAGTCCCTCCAACCATATAAGCTATTCACATTTTCCAAGATCCCTGATTATGTGCCTGAATAGAAAATTTGGTTTCTGATTAATAAGCATCCTTGCCTTTATGCTTCTACAAAAAGCATTTGTGCTAATAATGTGATGCTTAATAATGAGATGTCTGTCACAGGAAAGGAAATGGCAATGGGGAAACAATGATCTTGGGCCAAGTTTAAATGTCATGCTTTTAAAAAACCTTCACCCCAAAGAGTCACACTGAAGTCACTTATGTTTGTTAAAGGTGTTGCAAAGCAGAGATTGTTTTTTTCTTTCCTGTTTCATTGATGATTTCAGGGTGCTTTTCCATTTTTCAGAAGGGTCCTGGATCTGGAAGTATCCAAGCATCAGGCTGGCAGAGCTTGGCAGAGTGACATTCCTGCCAAGTTCAGGACAAATCTATTTCTCCCTCTGTTACTGTTAGAACCTTCATCTCTACATTTAGGACCTGACATGTGCCAAACTGCCCAATTACTCCTTGTCTGTCATTAAAGTGTGCAGCTAAACACTGGGTTTGAGAATACATCATCGCAACTGTCTAAACACAAGCCCAAGTGTATTCAAGAGTCCCACAGGATCAGGGTACAGGAATAAAACGATTCAAATGGGCCAAATTCAAAATGTCATATACAGTCATGCACAAAAAAAGGTGCTTGTGGAGAAAACTGGATTGACACCCATAAAGCACAAAGATGTGAGTCTTGTGTTTTCTGAGCTTCTGGGAGGACCTGCCCTCCTGTGCCTTGCCTGTGTGGCTCATTGCCTGTGAGGGGACATTGGGAAAGGCTCTGTTTTAGAAGAAGCCTGGCCAGATAGATGACACTAGCCAGTACCTTGGCAATCCTGTAAACCAATTTGATTCCAGTCAAATCAGAGGGGACTGATAGAAATAGGAGGAGAATGCTGGAGGGGGCATCTGGTTAGTGTAAAAAATCAAAACAGCCATTTCAACTAATTTTATTGGAGAATCTAAAATACAGAACCACTGCGAAGAGTAACCTAGCCTATCCGGTCAGCATAGGTTAAATTATGACACAGTAATAAGCAACTCTAGATTTGTGGTGGCTGAACCCAACAAAGGCAGATTTCCCAACATACTCCTTGTTCATCACAGTCCAGTAGAGAGGCTCCACTCTTCATGGCCCTCATATATCCAGGCTGATGGAACAGCCACCATCTCCAAAGCTGTGCATTCCTTTTCCAGAGGGAAAGAAAGCCCTGGAGGGTCTCAAAGTAGCAACTAAATGATCTGGCCTGGAAGTGATGGCATCTCATCTGCTCAAGATTCATTGACCAGAATTAGTCACATGGCTCCAGCAACCACAAGAGAGTCATGGTGTGTACTGCCATCTACCATTAATGACTACCACAGCCACCTAGGTCACATCTCTAAGTAGCAAAGTTAGAGTCCTGACTCTAACTTTGCACAGTCCATGACTTTAACACAGAAGCAGTGGCCCACAGACCTTTGGCCCAGCCTGGCTGTAGAGTTGACCTAGGGGCCTCTGAGGATAGGGAGAGGCCCTTGAGAACGGGTTGTTTTCCACAGCCTAGAACTCTAGCTTTGGTCAGATACCCCATTCTTACCTGAAGAGGTCAGAATCCCTAGCTTAGTCCTACAATAATTGATCCCTTGCTTATCTTTGTGGAGTCCTCCAGATTGGGGAAAATTTGAAAAGATATTGAATCATTTGGACTCTTCCTGGCCTTCTTGGTAGGAGAAAAACAGATCCCTGGAGCAGGGGCTGTAGGGAACTATTTTCTGACATTGGTTCCAATCCAGAATTCTGCAAGAGGTCTGTGATAGCTTCTGTATCTGTAAACTGCTAAAGAGTACACCTTCCCAGATGTGTATTGCTATTTTTAGAATGCATGCAGCAATTGTGATCCATAAAATATACATTCGATTTTAAACAGGTACTGAATTGATTTTATCATTGCACATTTTCTCAATCTACAGCTCCTCAAAGCATGTTTTAGCATAATTTGGGAGGAGAGTGAGGAGCGGTGGTGGTTTGCCAGGTTTTGTTTTGTTTTGTTTTGTTTTTGACATTATAAAGATATAAAGAAGACCTTGTACTGTTGGAAATCTGTGCTCCCTGAATTAAAACTGATTTACATAGCACCATTACACTGTTACAGTATTCTGTATTTGCCTATATATTTACTTTTATCAGTGGGTTTTATACTTTTGCATGCTTTCATATTGTTCAGCATCCTTTTCTTTAACTTGAAGAGCTCCCCTTAGCATTTTTTATAAGGTTGGTCTAGTAATGATGAAGTCCCTCAGCTTTTGCTTGTCTCAGAAAATCTTTATCGCTCTCTTACATTTGAAGGACAGTTTTGCTGAACATGTTATCTGCATAGGGTGCTTTGTAAGGGCCTTTTTCCTAGGCTTCTCAGACCCTTTTGGGGAATTTTCTGGACAACTAACAGCAATATGTAAACATTTCAGTGGTTGCTTTTGAAGCTGATATTTGTCTTCTGAGAGAATTATCCCATTGAGGGTGGGATAAGGCAGGATGGTAAGTACCATCTTGAGAATACCAGACTAAAGTTTCATATAAATAGAACCACTGCCTGCTGGGAGGTCAGTGCAGGTAACACTTGGTCAAGGAGCATCAGCAGAAGTACTAAACGAACAATTAGGGAGCTGGAATACAGGGGATTATACACACAAACCCTCCTGCGCCCATTGCAATAACTAAATAGCTGGCATCACTTATTTCAGGTGTGTCAGAGTAATCTGCCCAAAGTTGTAAGTGGAGTGAAGGGCAGGTGAAGGTCAGGATTATAACAATATTCCAGCCCATGATTTTCTGTCATGTTAGCACAGAAGATAAACCCAACTGTCTGGCCACTTTCATTTGTGGGTAGTGTATCACACAAGCTGTGTCAAATAAACCAAGCCTCCTGCACCCATCACCGTATATTGGGCCAAGGAAAGTTTTATGTCCCGAAGGCCACTATTTGTGACCTAGGCCCAAGGGAGGCCCCCTGCTCTGAACCTTGCTTTGAACCCTACCCCATAAGGGGTCACCAGTGTGACTGCATAGCCAATAAGGCCAAGGACATGACTTCCTGTGTTACTCTGAGTCCCCATGTGTCTTTGTAATAAGTTCACATCAGTTAGTGTGTGACTCTTCCTTTTGACTCTCTCCTTGGAGGTCTATCACCGTTATTCATGTACATGGTGGCAGTTCTTTTTTCTTAATGGTATACAATGAGCAAAAACCAGAACAGAAATTCCACCTTTGGCCGGGTGCAGTAGCTCACACCTGTAAACCCAACACTTTGGGAGGTCAAGGCAGGCAGATCACTTTAGGCTGGGAGTTCAAGACCAGCTTGGGCAACATGGCGAAACCCTCCTCTACTGAAAATACAAAAATTAACTTGGCGGGGTGGTGCATGCTTGTAGTCCCAACTACTCAAGAGGCTGAGGTACGCGAATCACTTGAACCTGAGAGGCAGAGGTTACAGTGAGCTGAGATCACACCACTGTATTCCAGCCTGGGTGACAGAGCAAGACTCTTGTCTCCAAAAAAAAAAAGAAAGAAAGAAAGAAAGAAAGAAAAGAAAAGAAGAACAGAAAAAGAAAGGAAGGTAGGAAGGAAGGAAGGAAGACCCTCCTTTGTGTCTCAGTCCTTTGGTTTCCAGCCAAAACCCCAAGGTGGTTGTCCTAAGTCCCCTCACAAGGCTGGAAAAGAGAAAAAGGGAGATGGGGCTGGTCTGCAGCTAATGGGCATGGGAAACAGGAAACCAAAGACATTATTTGGTGAAAAAAGAGACTTGGAGGAAAGTTACAATCCAAAGCACCACACACACCGGGGGTTGGCAGGCTCCCAATCCCAAGAGAAGCACCTGCAATCTGCCAGATGATGGGAGCAAGGAGTCTGAGAGCTGAGTGAGGAGAAATCACTCCAGCATTGATTTACAGAGCCCAGCCCCTCTTATGAGGCTCCCGGATGCAGCTGTGGGTGAAGAAGGAACTGGTGAAGGAGAAAATGTTCGGACTTTATTTTCTGTGTTTAGGGTAAACCCAAGGGCCCCTTGGAGTCGAAAAATTACTGGAGAGTAAAAGAGCACTGGCAGTCAAGGGGATTGCAGCCAGTCTTTGCTCAGCAGGCTGTCTTCCAGTAAGATTAGGATCACAGAGCTCATCAGGCAAAACCCATCTCTCAATGTCCAGGGTGAATGGTGTGCACACACAGAAATAATCTATTGCCATGGCCCTGGGGGACAACCCTGCAGCCAGACCTGGGTTGAGGTCAGGGCCTGCAGGCTGCCTGAGAAAGCTAATAGGACACCATGAGCTAATGGAGCGAACCCAGATGAAAAGAAAGGGCTTAGGACAGACAGAAGAACAGCAGAGCATCTCCTTGCTAATTAAACTCCTTGAGACATGTAGAAGAAAGAAAGTGTTGGGGGGAGCAAGAACCTGCATTCTTAACAGCTCCCAAAGTGATTCCACTGCAGGTGGCGCCACGAGCCACATGGTGGTAGATGGCAGGTTTCAGAGGACTGACATGTGGCATCCTGTTGATAAAGGAAGCATACTTTTCAATGTTCAAATGTTTTTGTAAATCTCTAGGAGATAGCAGTTTGCTGAGTTGGCAAATGGGCAGCGCTTGGGCAAATAATGGGATGAACTTGTGGGGCCAGGGGCCAGCCTGCTGTAATTTTCCAGGCCTCTACATTCTCTTCTCAGGCACAATGGCAAGAACAAAGGTAAGAGTAAAAAGGATCTTTAGGGGAGTCCTGTGCTGAGGGTATTGGGTACCGGCCTCCCGTGTGAGTAGGGCCCTGCACACAGACTCAACCACAGGTAGTCATGGCAACTTTTGTGTCTAGGACGTGTGCACGCCAGCTTGCTTACTCTCTCATGCTGATTTGCCCCTGGCCTTGCTGAATGTAAATCTGTGAAATGAAGATCAAAGGTATCTTCGTACAAGGACCTGATCCTCTGCCTCAGGGTCTCACCTTCATCTTGTCATGAAGCCTGCATCCTGAGTCTATGACCTTAATGTTTCTGAAACTGGAGTCTGGGTTATTTTTAGAAACCCTAGACATTCTTCATTTGGGGATTTGTCTTAATGATAATCGTAAAACAGAAGTTTTACCAGTTATAAAGAGAAGAGTTTTCTTTTGGAGTAGCAATTCCCATTTGGAATTCCTCTTCCATCAAATAAAATTTGATTTTTTTTTAAGTCAGTGTCTCTCTAGCTGTGGTCTTCAAGAGAATAGCAGATCTTTCTGTACATTCTCAATGATCTATGTGAATGGTCTTTTTCTTTCCTCTCTTAAAAGTGGAAAAACAATAGTTTAGATACAAGACCCAGAAGTGAAATTCTACTTGGCTTTGTAATGACTTTGGGTGGAAAATCTCCAAAGATGAACTACGTCTTGTGCCAATTCATTTAAGCTGAATTCAATCCAACAAGTATTTATGGAACTGTGGTCTTGATGCTATGGCAGGCACAAGGGAATAGAGAGTGCTAAGGATCCTGGTCCTCTTGGGGGAGAATTATTGTACAAGGATCTATGGGAGCATTCTCCCTGGAGGGGTCAGAAAAAGCTTCTCAGAAGGATGAGTTCACCAGAATGACTGGCAGAGAGAGACAGAGAGAAAGAGAGAGAGAGAGAGAGGCAACAGCAACATGGGCAAAGGCGTGGCACAGCCAGTAGTCTACCATGACTGGAATGTAAGGTTGGAGGGTAGATGGCCTGGGAAGGTAGAGAAATAGTGTGAACCATGTGTGCTGTGCTGTGGAGCTTGAGCTTGTTGGCAGAAAAATGGGGCCACTGTTTGGGGTTATAATGCCTTTCTGAAATCTCTGCCTCTGTATGTCTTCATCACCCTGTTTTGATTGAAAAGCCTGAACTCTCTCAAGGGCCATGTTTTACTGGTCTCACACTCCTAGGTATAAAGAGGTAAAAAATACTGTCATCTTAGCAATCAGACCAGAATTCCAATTAGGAAAAGACGTGTCTTTGTGCGAAAAAAAATATGTTGATAAGAACTCAAGGTAGATTCCAAATACCTGAGAATTCAAGGTTTTAAACATCAGAAGGGAAATAATTTTGTGTAACTGGAGATAAAGAATTTGGGGTTTTGGTGGGGATTTCAGTGGAAAAGCAAGCTGCTAAGAAGGGAGGGGAAAGGGATATGGAATATGGTGGAGGGATGTCTCCCAACTCAACAGTCAGGGAAGTCTTTAAAATTCATAAATGCTATGTGCAAGTGAGGATTTTGTCATAGGATATTGAGGACAGGTTTGAATTTTAGGGCCAACTTGAATTGGGGTGTAGAATGGAAGCTGCGAAGCAGAATGTGTTGTAGCACCTGAGGTGGCCCTGAAAACATAAGCCCCTGGGAAGTGGAGCTACTTTGGAAAGGGCTTTGGATTCCCTGGGCTATGGTTTTGGACTAGATCTTGAGGGTTTGACAGAGAATTTTATGTGTCAACTTGGCTAGGCTGTGATGCCCAGTTGTTTGGTCAAACATAAATCTGGTTGTTTCCATGAAGATTATTTTTAGATGTGATTAACATTTATAATCAGTAGGCTTTGAGTAAAGCAGATTACCCTCTATCCAATCAGCTGAAAGCCTTAAGAACAAGCAAGCATGCGTATGCGTGCGCACACACACACACACACACACACACAGAGAGAGAGAGAGAGAGAGAGAGAACTGAGATTGCCGAAGAAAGGCAATTCTGCCTCCCAACTGCAAAATACAAACCCTGTCTGAGTTTTTGACTGCTGCCCTGCCCTGCAGATTTTGAACTTAAGACTGCAACATCAACTCTTACCTGAATTTCTGGACTACCAGCTCACCCTACGGATTTCAGACTTGCCAGTCCCCACAATTATGTCAGCCAATTTAAAATAAAAATATCGATCGATCGATAGATAGATAGATAGATAATGATATCCTATTGGTTCTGTTTCTCCAGAGAATCCTGAGTGACGTAGTTCTACAGTACATATTTCCAGGTTCTGGGCAGGAGCAAGCCTTTTCTCACAGTTTGAGAAAATGCCCAAAGGAAAGGGATTCAAACATGGCTCTTCCTTGGCTCGTTAGGATGTAAGTGCTCTGTGGCAGACACTGCTAGATCCCAACCCTAAAGCTATTCTCTCTTATTCCTTCCTTACTAAAAGAACTCTAATTTGGCTGGCACATTTCTTCACTGATTTGCCCTTCCCTCTCTCCCATTCTTCCTGTCTGGAATATAGACACAAAGCCTCATGGTACAGCAGCCATCTTGCAATCATGAAGATAAAAGCCACAAAGGATGGTAGCGCAGGAGGTGGAAGGACTCTGCATAGTTGAAGACACTATGATTAGGTGTCTCAGCCCTAGACTTAAGTACCTCTGCTTTTCTTAATAGGAGAAAAACAAACCTCTTCCTTGCTTATACCAGTCTTCTCAAGTTCCTTGCTACTTGCAGCTGAGTCCACTCTTGACTGATATCACCTAATCTCAGTCACTATCAGATTAAGCAATGGCATTACTTTCAGAAGGCCACCAAGAAAAAATTGCCTGGGAGAAGAGTAAGGAGCCTGAAGATATGACTAACTTTCTCTGTAGCCCTTTACCGAGTAGCAGATTAGCTGAGCTCACATAATGATATCAACTAGTCATTACCTTGATTAGAACACAGGAGAAGTAGGTGTTCGTGGATTCAAACTGAAGAGCTGGATGGAGGAGTGTCAAGAACATGTCATCATCAGGAGGCAGAAAGTGAGAGGGCATCTCTAACTGTAAGTGATGGTTTTATAAAGTAGAAGCATAGTTTTAGAAAGTAGGAAACCCACTACAAATGAAGTATCTGAACCTATAGTCAGAAGGTGTCTGGTTTAAACAAAAAAGAAATTACTACTTAGGGGCATGAACAGCCCCTATATATATAAATAAAGACTGTCATCGTATCTGTTTTCTCCTACACTTGCCCTTCATGTTTTTCTCCTTATTCACTCAATCATTGATTCATTCAACAAACATTTATTAAGCACATAGGCACTAGGGGCACAAAGATGAATAAGACAAAGTTCATGCCTTTCAAAAGGAAAAATTGGGTGGAAAAACAGAATTGTGAGCATACAAATAGCAAAATTTGTTTAAGTGCCAAAGAAAAGATAAGAATAATAAGTCACAAACCACAGACTGTGCCCAGAGGATGTAGGAATGACCCCATAGCATAGAAGACATTTGGAGCTGAACTTTGAAGTTTAAATAGGATTTTCCTACTAGAGACTGGGGAAGACCATTTGCATTTCCTACATCCCTATCTTTGAAGACATGAATATTGAAGGGTATTTGATCCATCTGCTATCAGGAGAGGCTTCTCTGAGGTGAGCAGGAGTGAATGAGGAAGGAAGAGAATTCTGGGTGGAGGGAGCAGCTTACACAGGAGCCCTGTGGAAGGTGGAGTTTGACAGGCAAGAGGAAATGGAACTCAGATGGTGACGTGGACAGCGGTATGAGATGAAGCTGAGGACAGTTTTAGGGGGTTAGAATGATATGGGGATAGACCATGTTAAGGAATTGTTGGGTGTTTTGTTTTTTTTCGTAAACCAATGAGAAGTCACTGAACTGTGTTGTGCACGTAGACCACATGATCATCTTAACTGCTAGTAATCGGAAGCTCTTAGACTAACAAACTGTGGTTTTTTCCAGTAGTCTGGGATTCTGCGTTTTCCTTGCCACCTTTATACATCTAAGCTGTAGGCTCACTGGTGGGAACAGTTATAGGTATCGGAATATCTTCCCATCTCTCATAGTCTTACAGTTTTCTTCTCAATAAAGGCAGGCACACTGGCAAACTTTAATAACTGTCAGGTGTGATTAAGAACAGCCACTCTCCTTTAGACTTGCATAGGAAGCCCTTTCCACTGAGGAGGGCACCCTGTCAGTCTCTGGGTGGCATCCGATGAAGCCAAGGGTTAGAAAAAGCACCAGGAAAAGATGTAGATAATAGCAGGCATTAATAGTATCTACACATAATACAATGTCCAAAGAGCAGGACCTGGAGCCCAGCAGATACCACTGCATTGACAGCAGCATTTTATTCATACCCTCCTGACTATGTCATTTTCCACGGTTAGGATGTCAGGCTGTGACCTGAATTTCCAAGTGCGTTGCCTGTACCATCAGCCATTAGCTTGCAGCAAGGCAGAAATTTATGTATAGTGGGGTTTGCATATTCAGTGTTTTAGGTAAGGAGGACCCTTGGATCTTGGCCCAGCTGAAAAGGAGTTGCCTTTCTTTTACATTGATATGGTCTTACTTAAAAGAACATATTTACACAAACACACACAGTACACACAAAGAAAATTCTCAAAGGCTTTCTAGGGAGGACCTTTTAAGAAGCAAAGCTCTCAAAAGCGTATTTTATTTGCAAAGGTAAGGAGCTAAATTGTAGGGTTAAAGGCAAGAATGAAAGGGCTGAGAAATACTATGCCAGAGACATGATGATTCCTCTGGAATCTCAGATTTTTCTCTAGGGAAAGAAGGAAACAAGGTCAAATAGAAAAGCATGGGAAAAATTAAATATGGCTCTGCTTTAAATTGCAAGCAACGCTTTCAGGAATGCTTGGCTGTACTATTGGTAGGAGGTAGGGGAACTAGGGTTCTTTTCCAGAAATCTGCTTAGGGTATGGGAGTGAATTTTGAAAACAAACAAAATCCGTTTTAGCCTCAAACTTGAAGGGCTAGGAGTCCTGTATTCCCAACCGCTGAACATAGTCTAGCTGCTTACCTGGACTTTGTTTTACCCTGTGGCAAATGGGCCTTTTGATGACCACGGCTGGCTGTGACACCCAGAAGTAAGCAAACAGAACACCATGTAATCAGCTTAAACGCATCAAGTGGCCAAGTCTTTTTTGAAGAACTCAGTCTTGTCATCTGACAGAAATAAGCAGCACTTTCTAGACAATCTCTTCCTCTCCTTCCCAGTCCTCAAAAGACCCCTCTTTTCTTTCCCATTCCAAGCATCCTTGTGCTGTTTCTCATTCTTCTTACTTTCATCAAAACATTTTCTGAAGCACTTTCAACCAATGATAGCATTTTAAATGAAGAATCTATTCTATCAAAGCAGCAGTGGGAACATGGCTTGTTTGCAGGTTTAAGTTCTGAAATTTTAGTTACACTTTGCACTGAGCATCTACTCTATACGTCGAGGACTTTTTTTCTTTTGTTGTTTGTTTCCCATATGGAAGTATGATTTGTCTACTCAGCATGCTTTCCTTTGGGGAATTATCCCTCCCTAGTCCATAACAATTTTGCTCAGCCTGTATGGTTTAGGTGAAATTTCCCTTCCCTTCCTCTTCCCCTAGGAAAGGGCTTTTGACCCAGTCCTGGCCAATCACAGTATTCTAAAATCTTTTGCTAAGTGATTGGTTCAAGAGTGAGCACGTAGCAGTTGCTGACATTTGAATATTCTCGTTTTTCTTTGACTGCAGCTTTCTGTGCCCGGTTGCAATAAAAAATTCAGTTAATACAGTAATTAGCTCTCTCTTTTGTCCCCAAACAAAATTGAAATTTAAAATGGATGTGCATAAACAAATAGATTGTTGCTTATAAATGGAAAACTTGGCTCAGGTAAGGGCTCCTGGGAGCTCCACAAGGACTTAAAAGACAAAACTGACATGAGCCATTTCAATACAAAAATAAACTCCTTCACCCTCCCATCTAAATACACACAATTTGACTTAACGAAACTTGCATATACACTATTTGGTATTTGTTTCTTTTTCTCAAACAAGACTTTTGCTGCTGACGATGAAACAACCCTGAAAACATCCCATTGCTTTGGAATATAGAATCGACCTGCTTACACACAGCTTGGGTTATGGAAACTGTTTGTGGGTCCATTTATTAGGAAATCCATAATGACAATAGACATTTGTCATTTTCTCTCCACTTTAACTTAAAATTGTAATAGTATACCTATGTTCAATACTCCTTTCACATTTATGGCTTTTATACTTTCTGGACATGATGAGGTTAATAACATTTGGAAAAATGCCTCAGAAATTAAGCAGAAATCAGCAAAGTGGTCATAGGTGAAAATGACTGGGCATGATTGCTTTTGCCTTTTTTGGTGGCAAGCAGAATAGACACTTTTTTTTTCCCCCTTAAAGCAAAGCTTTTCTCCTATTCACGTAATTAACAAAATTTCGTAAGTAGAAGAGCTTCTGTACTGATTAAGCCAGTGTTGTGTTAGCCCTTCTGTAAAACTTAGGATCAGAAGATTTTAAAATTAGTTAACAGGTCTGGAATAGTATTGCTGTCCTAAGTTTGCTCTCCAACTCCAAGATAGGCACTTACTCTAATGACAAATAGGAAGGAAACTTTGTTGATATCCCCACGTGCAGAACACTAAAGAGGAGACAGAGGTTGCACTGGCAGATGCTAATGCCACCCCAATTCTGAGAGTCTTTGGCTCTATTTATTTTCTTTCTCCACCCATTGTGAGCAACCTTGATCATACAGTTTGCCTTTAGGGAAACCAGAGAACGTGAGGGTGTGGTCCTCTTTGCAACTAGTATGCATAACACACTTGTTAAGAGCACAGGCTTAGTAATCAGAGAGACCTGGGTCCACATTCTGCCTGTTTTTTTGCTAGCTGTGTGACCTCAAGCATGTGATCACATTTCTGAGCCTGTTTTTTCAATCTATAAAATGAGAATAATAATGAATGCCTTACTCATTGAGCTGTTATGATTAAGTGACAATGCTTGTCAAGTTCCTAGAACATATCTTGGAACATCATAAATTTACCCTTATTACTACTATTATACATAAATCATTGAAATTTCTGGTTTAAATTTTTCCTTTAAAAAAAAAAGTTTTTGAGGAAAAATCTCAAGGAAGCAGAAAAGCAGATAATAGTATAAAGAAGCTCCCATGTACCCATTACCCAGCTAAATCAAATCCTCAACTAGTAATAGTGACTCTTGCTTTATTTATGCCCCCACCCCCACCCACCACTTATCCCCCCAAACCCCAAACATAAATAATTTCATCTGGGGATTATAGACTTCTTTGTTAGAGTATGTCTGCTCTAAAAGACCAATCTATTCCAGCTGTGTTGGCAAGAAAGACTCTGGATTATCATAGTGCATTTTCCTAGGTTTACCTTTTCCAAAGTGAATCCCAAAGAATATTTTTCCACAGTGTGTTAATAGGTTTTTATGCCAAAAGTATACAGTTCTTTGGTCAAGTAAATTTTCAAATCATTAAATTAAGAAATGTCATTCTTCTTTATGCTACGTGTTTTTTGGAACATTTAATAGGCTCCTATACCATCAGCCTCTAAGAAGACGATAGAGGGTGCAGAGTTTCTTACACAAATTAAACTCTGCAACTACCTTCTCTAGTGGCATCTTGGGGAACAAATGCTCAATGGAACACACTTTGGCCAGCACAGAATCAGACAAATGTTATTTTGTGGGATTTTGCCACTATTTGGGTAGCCAGATGGCCTGCTCCAGACCACAGATCTGCACTTTCTTTTGAGTTTCTTTGAGATTTTGCAATTTCTATTTGCTTAGTGCAACTAGAAAGAAGCCAGAATCCTGAGTTCTGGGACTACTGTCCCTATTAGTAAAGGAGATATGGTATAGATTCTTTCACTACTTTGACACACAGGGCAGGGCCATTAAAATGGCCCGGGAAGTGAGAGAAGAGTTGAACAGAATTGAGAACAGAATTGAATTGAGTGTGAGATACAATATCCCAAGTGCCTCCCAAGTCCTGAATTCCTAAGCAATAGCAGTCTACATAGGCAGAACCCTGTGAACTTGAGGATTTGCATATTACACTGTCATTGACTGTTAGCATTAGATTGGGATTTGTGCTTAATGACTTAAAGAAGGGGAGAAATGGGGAACTTGGAAGATATTTTAAAAATATTGAGTAAGGCTGAGCACAGTGGCTCATGCCTGTAATCCCAAAACTTTGGGAGGCTAAGGCGGGCGGATCACGAGGTCAGATCAAGACCATCCTGGCTAACACGGCAAAACCCCATCTCTACTAAAAATACAAAAACTAAAAGAAATTAGCTGGGCATGGTGGCACGTGCCTGTAATCCCAGCCACTCGGTAGGCCAAAGCAGGAGAATCACTTGAACCTAAGAGACCGAGGTTGCAGTGAGCAGAGATCGTGCCGCTGCACTCCAACCTGAGCGATGATGGAGCGATACTCTATCTTAAAAAAAAAAAAAAAAAAATGTTGAGTCATAGTTCCCCTGTGAAGTGTGCCATCAAGAACATGGGTTGCCTCTTTGGTTATGAGATGACTATGCTGTCCTATGTGCCTCTGTGAATCTTACTTTTCAAATGATACTGAGAGAGAGTCACCTGAGAGAAAGGGGCAAGCTGTGAGATATAGTAGGTGTTTACTGAAATCCACTCACATCCAGTTCTCCTTTATTTGTGGGAGCTGTAAAGTTGTACTTCTCAACTGTCTTACAGTCAAGTGAAGCCGTTTCACTAGTTCTCCCAGCCATTGACTAGGAACAGAAGTAAAATAAGTCACTTCCAGGCTGAGTTAGTCAGAGACCCAGGCATGATTCTCCAGGCTTTCATTTCCTTGCCGCAATGAGCGGGAGTTGTCTGCATATTTTGGATGGTACAACTTTAAATGGAGTAGCATCTGCCGACCTGGGGAACCTGAATGACCCTGCCGAGCAGAGCCGCTCACTGACCCATGATGGACATATAGTGTGAGCAAAAATAAACCTTGTTGTGTTAAGCTACTAGGTTTTGGGAGTTCATTTTTCACCAAGGCATAACTGATGCTTCCTGACTGATATAGGAGGCAGAGCTCTGTATATTATAGCCCCACTTATCTTCCCCACACTCAAACAGGCTAGCACCTAGCATGGGTGTCTAACAGCAAATCTTAATGAAACAGAATTATGAATACTTTACACTAGAGCCTGGTCTCTGATGACAAGTTAAAAATATGAAAAGCGTGTCAAAGGATGATATGGTGTGAATGTGTCCTCCAAAAGCTCATACGTTGGAAACTTAGTCCTCAATGCAGCAATGTTGAAAGGTACGGCTTTTGGGAGGTGACTGAGTCATCCAGAGGATTGAGTTAATTCATTCATGGATTAATAGGTTATTGAGGGAGTGGGATAAGTGTTACGACAGTGGGTTTTTTAAATAAAAGTCAGCTCGGCTATCTCTCTCATGAGCCCCCTTTGGGACTCTACGTAGAGTCTCCACAAGTAAGAAGGCTTTCACCAGATATAGCTCCTCAATCTTGGACTTTACAGCCTCCAGAACTGTAAGAAATAAATTTCTTTTCTTTATAAATTACCTGGTCAAAGATATTCTGGTGTGGCAACAGAAAACAGACTGAGACAGATGGATATATATTTCTGAGCCTCTTCTCTTCATAGTCACTAAGTAGTCAACTCAACTGAGTTCTCTGACATTCTTTGTTTATCATAAAGATGAATCAAAGAGAGGGGTTCTGAAGCCTCTAATACCTGCCAAGTAATACATACTAATAGCCAACTAATTTACTAAGTGATTAGTAGTAACAGGCATTTTCCCAGCACTTTAGATACATGTTTATCTCATTTAATCTTCATAACAACCCAGAAGTTAGTACTAATATCATCCCTATTTTACAGATCCTTGCCTTACAGAGAAAACATAGGGCATTTAAGTAACTTGCTCTAAGTCACAAAAAGTAAGAAGCACTAGAACTGGAATAAAATTCAAAACGGCCCACATTCTAACCACTATATTTTATGACCCTCAAAATTACCTTTTAAAAGTAGTATCTCCAGCTGTTTTTCCACTTCAGTCTCTTCCTGCCTTCCCTTACTTCCCCATTAACCAGCTATTTCTTTAACCATCACTGGTTGAATAAAGAGCAGAAGCATGAATATCCAACTTTATCTACTTTGTAAATTGACATATATTATTTTATGTAGGCTGAGACTGTTTATGTGTTAGGTGGGGGATCCTGGTGCAAGGCTGGATAAACTGAGAGGGCCCATCAGGGTGTGCAAAGGCTGACCAACTAAGGTTGACCTTCTGATTCTTGTTTAGCTATCCTACTAGATGGGGAGGACAAAGTGGGCTAAGTATTTGAAGCGTACAAGACCAAATTGTTGATTAATGAAAGGAGTTTTTAAAAATATTTTATTTTTGGATATAAAATAATAATTTTTTGTAAGAAATATGAAAAATACAAAAAGGTACAAAGAAGTCACTTAAAATCACCTGTAATTGCACCTAACATGCACTTAACCTACATTTAATCAGATAGTCCCGTAGTATTTGTTAAAAATATTTTCCTTTCCTCAACTGAATTGCTTTGGTGATCTTGTTGAAAATCAGTTAGCCATATATATAATGTATTTATTATTAGATTATCTATTCTGTTCCATTGATCTATTTGTCTATTTTTATGGGGAAAAATAATGTCTAGATTTCTGTAGCTTCATAGTAACTCTTAAAATCAGATAATGTGGGCCTCCTTTGTTCTTTTTTTTTCCCATTTTGTTTGTTAGTTTATTTTTTCGAGACAGGGTCTGGCTCTGTTGCCCAGACTGGAGTATAGTAGTGTGATCTCTGCTCACTGCAGCCTCAACCTCCCAGGCTCAAGCAATCCTCCCACCTCAGCCTCCCAAGTAGTGCACACCATCGTATCTGGCTAATTTTTGTATTTTGGGGGGAGACAAGGTTTTACCATATTGCTCAGGTTGGTCTCAAACTCCTGAGCTCAAGCGATCCACCTGCCTCAGCCTCCTGAAGTGCTGGGATTACAGGCATGAGCCACCATGCTGGGCCCAAAGTTATTCTGTCATTCTACATCCTTTGTTTAAATATACATTTTACTATTAATTAATATGGCAATTTCTTTTAAATAAATGTCTATTGACATTTTGATAGAGATTGTGTTGAGTCTATAGGTCAGTTTGGGAAGAATTGGCATCCTACCAATATTAAGTCTTCCAATTCAGGAGAATAGTATCTCTCTTCATATATTTAGGTATTTTTAAAATTCTCTCAAGATATTTGCTGTTTTTAGTCCAGAAGTCT
Organism: Theropithecus gelada; assembly: GCF_003255815.1. NCBI lineage: Eukaryota > Metazoa > Chordata > Mammalia > Primates > Cercopithecidae > Theropithecus > Theropithecus gelada. The sequence goes on along the minus strand of NC_037672.1, from coordinate 87,042,978 downwards.
TGCACTGCTTTTAGATACATCTTGCAAATTTTGATATGTGGTTCAAATATTTTATAATTTCACTTGCCATTCGTTCTTTAACACATGGGTTATTTAAAGGCATATTGTTTAATTTCTTAACATTTTGGCTTTTTTCTTTTAGATTTTTTACTGACTTTCAAGTTAATTCTCTTGAAATAAGAACATATTCTATGTAAAATTTTAATCTTTTGAAATTTGAGACATTTTGTAGCCCCACATATGGTCTATCTTAGTGAGCATTTGATGTACACTTGAAAAGAAGATGTATTCTGCTATTTTGAGATGTTGTGTTCAAATAGGTCAAAGAAATCAAGATGGCTAATAGTGTTGCTCAAATCTATGCTTTTAATGAGGTTACACATGCATGTGCACACACACACTCCCCATCTTCAGTTTCAAAGTTTATTTTTGCTGAGTATAAAACTCATGATTAACCTTTTTTTTTTTTTCCAGCTCTTTAAAGACATCATTCCAATGTTTTTCTGGGCTCATTTTTTCTAAGGAGAGATAACCATCATACATTTTGTTATTTTCCTATGTGTAGTGTGTCTTTTTTCACTCTGGCTGCTTTCAAATTTTTTCTCTTTCTGTTTGATGATGATTAATCTGTTTGTGATTTTCTTTGTATTAATTCTGCTTGTGCTTCCTTGAGCTTCTTGGTTCTGTGTGTTGTTATTTTCATCAAATTTAGAAAGATTTTCACCAGTATTTTTTCAAATATTTTTTCTGTTTTCTTCTCTCTCTCTTCTGCACCTGGGAAATCAATGAAATGTGTGTTAGGCTTTTTGGTATTGTCTTACAGGTCACTGAGTCCCTGTCTATTTTTTTCAAACTTTTTTCTCTGTTATTTTGATTATTTATATTGATTTGTCTTCAAGTTCACTAGCATTTCTGCTGTCTGCAGTCTATTCTTAAGCCTAACTACTAAATTTTTCATTTCATATATTACACATATTAATTCTAGAATGTGTTAATTCTTTTTTATTTTTCTACTGAGTTTCCACATCTAGTCACTTTTTATGACTATCTTTTTACTTAAATCTTTGATAATGTTTATAATAGCTGCTTTAAAGTCTTTTTCAGCAAATTCAAATATATGAGAAATTTCAGGAGTTGTTTGTGTTGACTTGATTTCCTGTTTCTGTTCATGTCTAGTAAGTTCTAATTGTATACTGGCAATGTGGATAATATACTGTAGAAACTCCAGATTCTGTTGTCTTCCCTGAAACAGATTTTTTTTCTTTCAACAGTTTAATTACTAATCACTCCCCATGAATATGTAATCACTTGGTTTTAAGCTTTATTAGTAACCTGCTTCAGTTTTTCCCTATTTTAAAGCTTTTACTCAGCCTTGAAGGACATAGATTTTACTACAAAATCATGGTCTTCATGGCATTTCAAAAAGACAGCCTTACCCAGCAATTGCTCTCCTGGACATTTAGTTTAGAGAAATAAAAACTTATGTTGCACAAAAACCCATATACTGATCATTATAGAAGCTTTATTTGTGACAGCCAAAAACTGGAAACAACCAAGATATCCCTCATTAGGTGAATAGTTAACCACATTGCATGACAGCCATACCATGAAACGCTGCTCAGTAACAAAGTGAAACTATTGACACATGCAAGAGTTTGGGTGGATCTCAAGAGCACTACACTGAGTTGAAAGAAAAAAAAAAGGCAACCTCAAAAGGTCACATACTGTATGACTGCATATATAACACTTACAAAATGACAAAATTAGAGAGATTGAGGACATTTTAGGTCATTGCCAGGGGTTAGAGAGGGTTGTGGGGAAGAGGTTGGGCTTGACTATAAAGGATTCACATGAGGATTTTTTTCATGGTGATGGAATCATGTTGTATCTTTTTTTTTCTTTTTAGGGAATGAATCTCCCTCTTTCACCCAGTCTGGAGTACAGTGGCACATTGCAGCCTCGAACTCCTGGGCTCAAGTCATACTCCCACCTCAGCCTCTTGAGTAACTGGGACTACAAATGTGCCCCCCCACACCTGGCTCATTTTTAATTTTCTTTTTTTTTTTTGTAGATATGGGGTCTCTCTATGTAGCCCAGGCTGATGTCAACCTCCTGACCTTATGGCCTTATGCTTATGGAGAACACAGAAGGTGAAGCACTCGTAAAAGACCGAAGAATGATCGGAAAATGAGTAGGAGGCCCAGGGTAATTTGTAAAAAAGGTTAGATATCTTTCTGCCTTGGCCTCCCTAAGAGCTAGGATTACAGGAGTGAGCTACCATACCTGGTATAGTTTTGTATCTTGATTGCGGTAGAGGTTACATGAATTTAGTCACAGGATGAAATGGCATAGAACTGTATACATGTATTATGCTAAGTTCATAGACTGGTTTTGTTATTGTATTTTAGTTACGTAAGTGATAACCATGGGAGAAATTGAGTGATGGGTACATGAGACCTATCTTTGTAACTTCCTGTGACTTTACTATTTATTAATTCTAAATAAAAGGCTTAGAAGAAACAAAGAAAAACCGGAGATTTTATCAAGTCCTTCCAACTTCAAAGTCTGTTTCCCCTGTATTGAATAACAGCTAAAATTCTGCCCAGCTTTTTCAGACTTTTAGCTGTTGAGTTCTGCTCAGCAAATTGGAATCTTCCTCTTGCCTCTAGTTCATCCGTGGATTTGAGGAGAGTTTGTCGTCAGATCTGCAGGTTTCTTCTTTTACAAGTGCCTCCTTTTCGGGATTTCCCTGCTCAATTTCCAGCCACTCTTGCAGGCCCACATTGCATCTTCTGATGACTCAGGCCAATAAGATGGTAGTTTTTTCTGCTTGAATTCCAGCCACCCTATACTTTGTAGAATGGAGAGTGCCCTCAGAGGAACAGTCAGATAAATGCAGACCTCACCCACTGTTGTTCCCTTCTTCCAAGGTTGGAATCCCTTAGAAATTCTGCCCACTTTTTTTCAATCTCCAGTGCCTTCAAATCATTATGTCTTATAAATATATAGGCAAATACACATATATAAAACAGTGCATGCATAAAAGCCAACTATAAATTCTTAATATTATTCTACATCTTTAGAATTGTTTACAGATTACAAACCACTTTTCCATTTTATGAATATCAATTTTGTGAGTTAAAAGGAATATTATTATGCACTATCTGATCTTTATACAAATTATCCTGGGCCCCTTTCTCATTTCCTGATCATTCTCCAGTCTTACAAGTGCTTCACCCTTTGTGTTCTCCATAAGCATTTTGGTTCACTAGGGCTCACCCCTCATTCTCTGGCTATTTTCACTTTGCCTATTCCCCGTAAGTAATCTCATAATTTTAACTACTTCCTATGAACTACCAGATCCCATCATTGTATGTAAAATCATGACCACTGATTAGATACCAACTCATAATTACCTATTGGGATTCTGAGAATTGAGAATCAGAATATCTAATTGCCTACTGGAATCTCCACATGCATGCACACAGACCTCAAAGAGCACGTTCAAAATTCAACACTATATCTTCCCCTAAGATTTTATTTTCTTCCTATATTTTCTGTTTCTTGGAGCAGTACCACCACTCTTAGCACTCACACTAGAAAAATGTAAGTTGTCTCTCACCCTTCAGGTCCAAATACTCATCAAGTCCTGCCAAGTTTACACCTTATTTGAGCTCCACCTCTTCTCTCCATCTTACCTCTACCCTAGTTCAGTATCTCAGCATTTCTCATCTAGAGTATTGCAATAAACTCCCAATTGGTCTCTTCATTTCTAATCTTGCATGGTCTAGGCCAGGGGTTATAGGTCTAAGAGGGCAGAAAGCAAACTTGGACTATGATCTAAGTTAAAGAGGAACCATGGGTTAATAAATGCCTCTATGGAAATATAGAAATCCCCCAAATTAGATTGTTAACATCAACAAAAATTAATATGTTTGTTCTCTTTTAGTGAAGGCAGACAGATTTAATAATAGTAGCTCCTTGGGTAGACTGTGGGTAGACAGACCACAGATTCTGATGGTCCTGGTCCATTTGAGAAATAAAGTTATATATAATATATATAAAATATTACATATGTAATAAGTTATACATAAAACTTTATTTCTCAAATGGCTAAAGTTGAGGGATCTCTGAGGATTTTTCTGGGAACTTCATGCTAGGATCTGGTGCTATTTTATAAGGAATAAACTTATCAGGAGCAAAATAAGTCCCAGATATACTTCTGCTATGGATGACCAAGTTTGAGGAAAAAAATAATAATAAAGCCAGCCTCCTCCCTAACCCAAAAGGAAAGGCTCCAAGCTCTTGTTTTCTTACTTCTCCCCTCATCTTATCATGTTCTACCGGCAAGTTTCTGGTTAGAAAGTTTCACCAAACATCTTGGCATCAGGCACTATGCATACCAAAACAGAACAATAAAAGTGAGGCATGAAGAAGGAAGCAAACAGAAATGAGCAGCAAGTCCGTGGAGATTTCCTCACTTTATGAGGATCAAATCCCACACATGGGGACATCGTAAGGGAGGATTGCATCCCAGCTTGCGAGGACCAAGAGTGTTTCTTCATGTCTCCTCTTTTTCCTGTTTCCCTTTCCCAATACATTTTCCCTTTGTTATTTGTTTAAAAGGGAGAAATTAAATGCGTACTCTGATGAAATATTTGGGTCCTGGTCAATTCGTTTTCAATTACACTGGAGTAAGGAGGATGCGGTGAAGGGGAGATGTATCAACTCCCTCAGCTCTTTCTTGTTTTCAGTAAACTTCCCGAGTCATGCTGGAGGCAGTCTTGGCCACAGGGAATTTCACATGCTGAGAAGATGGTCTTCTAGAGCAGTGCTTCTCAAACTTTAATGAGAATGTGAATCACTCGAGCATCTTCTGAGTCAGTAGGTCTGGGTTGGCACAGGATGATCTGCATGTCTAGCAAGCACCCAGGTGATGCCAATGCTGATGTCCCTGGGCCACATTTGGAGTAGTGAGGTCCTATCATTGTCATCATAGGACATAGCATTTGCTAAGTATCTACCTGCACTAGGCCTGACCTAGACGTTGAATTGACATTTATTTTCAAACCAGAAACAGTCTCCTAGGTCCTGGGGAAGGTACAAAGATAAATATTTGATTTCTACCCTCGATGAGTTTCCAGACCATATCTAAGCTCAAAGCCAAGGACATAAAATAGCACTATGATTATAACACGAAAAAGCCCTATAATAAAGGCATAGGACCTATTGCCAAATCCATGGTAAGCAACTTAAAATATACCTGTAAGTAAATAAAATTCTGTCTTTCTCAGAGTAATTGGATCTTACTCTCAATTTTGGTGAAACCCCTGTTCTTCGTTTATATGTGTGGTATAAGTTCTAATATTAAGGCCCAATATTATGTGCTGCCTTCAGGTGACATTAGAAGGGCTTTGAATGGAATAACTGCAAGTTCCCCTCCCCAGTCTGCTTCTGTGAGTAAGATCCCTTAGTCAAACAGCCCGCCTCGTCAAAGGGCCCAGGTGCAATTCCTGCTTTATCCCTGAGTAGTAGGTTTTGTTTCCCTTCCAGCCTAGAGAATTATTCAAACAAGCCAATCACTCCTCCCATGAAAACCAGGGCACCCATCCTTTTGATACTACAAAGCCTGCCTCACAGCCCCTGATGGCTCATTATGCTCTTGAGTGCAATCCCCATGTGGCCCTTCAGGGTGTGCACTGCCGTCCTCTCCCAGGGTTTGAGTTTATGGACACAGAGTATAATACACTCCTGTAGATCTCATCTGTCCAATGCTGGATGTTTTGTGTTCCACCATCCCTGTAACCCCACAGCAGGAATCCCAACGAAGTGAATGGAAGCCATTAAAACACGTGATTTGGTTTTGAGTGGGATTTTAGTTTGATGAGTGTACTAAATGGCATACAGGTGTAAGTTTGCCGCACAGAACATGGATTTCAGAAAGCTTTGAGATTCCCTTTATTACCATCATTACCTCCAACACTCAGGCATGGGCTTATGCTAACTCCCAGATGCCTTAGTATTTAAAACCTTTTGACTGGACATTGGATTTTCATCTCAGTAATTCTTTCACTTATACTAATAGTGTTCACTGTCTAACACAAAGTTGGAAATATTTTCACTGCTCATATGTATTATAATTTATCCTGAAATCAATTTGGACTATGTTAAACTCAATACCATAATCAGTACTAAAATGCAAATACCATAGAAGGATGTTTATAGCAGCATTATTTGTAAGAGTCCCAAACTGGAATGTCCAAGAAGAACCAATGTCTCAAGCAAAATGTCCATCAAGAGTAGAATGAATTAATAAACCAAGAAATATGTATAGAGTGGAATACTATTCAGCGATGAAAATAAGCAGGGCCAGGTGTGGTGGCTCACACCTGTAATCCCAGCACTTTGGGAGGCCGAGATGGGTGGATCACCTGAGGTCAGGAGTTCGAGACCAGCCTGACCAACATGGAGAAACCCTGTCTCTACTAAAAATACAAAACTAGCTGGGCGTGGTGGTACATGCCTGTAATCCCAGCTACTCGGGAGGCTAAAGCAGAATTGTTTGAATCCAGGAGATGGAGGTTGCAGTGAGCCGAGATTGCACCATTGCACTCCAGCCTGAGCGACAAGAGGGAAACTCAGTCTCAAAAAAAAACCCAAAAAACAAAACAAAACAAAAAAAGAAAATAAGCAAAGTACAACCACATGCAACAACTTAGATAAGTCTCACAAATATAATACTGACCTAAAGAACCAAATACCAAAGAAAACATATGTATGATTACATTTTATAAAATTTTAAAAGTCAAATTAATTTATGGTATTAAAAGTAATCATAGTAGCTACTTCGGGGAAAGAAGAATGAGTTAGCAATTTGGAAAATAAATGAAGGAAAGATTCTAGGGGTGCGTTTAATGTTCAAATTTTTTCTTTTTTTTTGAGACAGAATCTCACTCTGCCACCCAGGCTGGAGTGCAGTGGCATGTTCTTGGCTCACTGCAACCTCCACCTCCCAGGTTCAAGTGATTCTGTTGCCTCAGCCTCTGGAGTAACTGGGATTACAGGTGTGTACCACCACACCCGGCTAATTTTTGTATTTTTAGTAGAAACAGGGTTCCTCCATGTTGGCCAGGTTGGTCTCGAACTCCTGACCTCAAGCGATCCAACTGCCTCGGCCTCCCAAAGTGCTGTGATTACAGGTGTGAGCAACCACTCCTGGCCTTAATGTTCAATTTCTTGATCTGAGTGATGGTTTAATGAGAATATTCATTTTGTGACAATTCTTTGTGCTGTACGCAATTCTCTCTTTTCTGTATGTTATATTTCAATAGAAAGACGTATTAGCAATAAAAAAATCAATATCTCTACATCCATGTAACAATTATTTATTAAGTGCTTTCTGTATGCTTAATATGAGAATGAGGTTTCTATGGTGATCAAGACCAGCATGGTCCCCTAGTGTCAAGATGAGTATTGGTCACTAAAAATTATTGCCCTTAGGAAGTAAGTGATAAAACCTATAAGAAATGGAAGTGCAAACTGTTGCAGGGGTTCAAGGGAGGGCAAGATCAGTTTTGGCTGGGGCATCAGGAGAGGTTTAATGGAAGAGGTGACACAGCAGGTGGGCCAGGAGGGACAGGTGAAATTTATATATGTGGACATGGTAGAAGACTTTGCAGTTAGAGAAAATGGTACACATAGGGTGAGTATAAAGTGAATGTAGAGAGGTCAAAGGCTTTAGGGTGGCTGAAGCACAGGAAGATGGCAGGGAGTGATGGGAAATGAAAACAAACTTCAGTCCTGGAAGTCTCTTACTATTAGGCTAAAGAGTCAGGCTCCATCCTGCAGAGGGTGGGGTTTTAATGAAGGAGAAGTGAGCTTTAAGAAGATAAAAATAGCCACAATAGGCCGGGCGCGGTGGCTCAAGCCTGTAATCCCAGCACTTTGGGAGGCTGAGATGGGTGGATCATGAGGTCAGGAGATCGAGACCATCCTGGCTAACACGGTGAAACCCCGTCTCTACTAAAAAATACAAAACACTAGCCGGGCGAGGTGGCGGGCGCCTGTAGTCCCAGCTACTCGGGAGGCTGAGGCAGGAGAATGGCGTGAACCCGGGAGGCGGAGCTTGCAGTGAGCTGAGATCTGGCCACTGCACGTCAGCCTGGGCGACAGAGCCAGACTCCATCTCAAAAAATAAAAACAATAAAAATAGCCACAATATGGCCATCAGATCTTAGCTGGCAAGAGCCAGCTATGAAAAGCCAGGTAAGAGATTGGCTACAATCCAGACCTGAAGTGTGAAGTGCTTGGATTCATGTACCTACAAGTGTGACAGAGAAAGGTATTGAGTATGCACTTCAAAGGAGCAAATGAGTCAAACGGATCCGATGTTTCAATCCCAGCTCTACTACTTTACTGACTTGCAAAACTAGGGGAAACTAACATTTCCAAGCATTGGTAAAGTGGAGCTAACATAGAATTGTGATAAGGGTTATGAATATCAACGAATATAAAGGAACGAGTACACTGCTCATAATAGCAAGCTTATAAATGGTAGTGGTCATTACAATCATTATTACCTCAGTTTTCTTTGTGTCTAGCCTAAGTTAGATTCCTTTCACCCAGAAGGTGAACATCAACCTTTAGGTGTTGCCCCGATTTGGGGGCTCCCCTCCAGAAGGTTCTTGGTTTTGCCTAAGAAGGAATTGAAGGGCGAGCCAGTGGTCGAAGGAAACAGCTTTACTGAGGGAGTAGTATTAGAGCTTCATGACTGCTGGTGCAGAGCAGGGCTACCCCATAGGCAGTGCGTCAAGAGTAGTAGCTCAGGGCAGTTCTACAGCCACATTTATACCCACATTTAATTATGTGCAAATTAGAGGGCAGGCAATTCAGAAATTTCTAGAAAAAGGGGTGGTAACTTCCGGGTCGGGTTGTTGCCAGAAAATGAGTAAACTGTCATGATATTGGAAGGCCTGTCTTATAGAGCCAGTCTTCAACGTGGTCCAGAGCCGAGCCCTGCCTCTTGAGTTGAGTCCCACCTCCTGCCCCATAAGAAGGCAATCTCTTTCAACAAAATGAAGCCCTCTTGAAATTCCTTCCAAACATAGTGTATAAAAGAAGACAAAAGAAAAGAAAAATGTGTGAAACCCCGTCTCTACTAAAAAATACAAAAAATTAGCCAGGCGAGGTGGCGGGCGCCTGTAGTCCCAGCTACTCGGGAGGCTGAGGCCGGAGAATGGCGTGAACCCGGGAGGCGGAGCTTGCAGTGAGCTGAGATCCGGCCACTGCACTCCAGCCTGGGTGACAGAGCGAGACTCCGTCTCAAAAAAAGAAAAAAAAGAAAAAAGAAAAATGTGTGTGTGTGTGTGTGTGTGTGAATGTCTCACTGCAAATTCCCAGCATTAACAAAAAAATAACGGTGCTCTAGAAGTCAAAAAGCATGATCAGGTCTTTAGGTGGACTAATGACCATCTTCCATCAAGTCCAAATGCAGCTTCAAGGTCATGAGTCACACCAGTGACTGCCCCTGACTAGAAGAGATGATTTTTCACAGGGGAAATTTTTATTTATTTACTTAACATCAGACACCACTCTGTCTGACTCAAAATGTGGTAAGCTTCTGTAACAAAATCCATGTAAATAGATCTCCCATGAGCCTTTGCAAAGATTCTCAGCAACTTCATGCATGATGGAAGCTTATGTGAGTGTGGGTTGCCTCGGGCAGGCGCCTTTTCAGATTTCCTTGGGGTTTTTCTTGTGATTTTCGTGTTCTCCCTCCTTCAGATGTTTGGGTTCTCTGAGATGTCATCCCACAGAGATGATCTCAACCCTGGATTGAAGAGCCAGTCAAGAAAGAAAAAAAAGTGAATATTTATTTTCCCTTTGGAATTACTTTGTCTGACATAAAACTCACAAAATGGATGTCAAGAAAATAGGCTTAGCTTCACCAAAAACTGAAAAGTTGTCTGTATTTTAAAAGGTATCTTGTGAAAATAACTTTAGGCTGAAAGATTAATTTCCACAAAATATATTCTATTTACTGGCGTTTGTTACTTCACATATTTGTGACAATTAAACAGACTCAATTTAGTTCTCTTAAATTTGGGCTAAGTTGGATACATTATGTCTCTTCTCTGGAGACCATTTATCTGACAGCCATATCAACCTAGAATTTAGGGGATAAACATCCCCCATCACTGTATACACAATTCTAACCAGCTTGGATATCTGGTTTCCCATGTTAGAGAAGATTAGAAGCAAGAGGGAAGCTAGAATTAGATGCATTGACAACTGTAAGCAATGTTAGCTGACAACCTGACACAGAGGGAAATAAGCACATCCATGAAAATATAAAACCTGAAGTTTGGAGTCATTACATGTAGGGATAAATCAACAGCTACTGACCTCCAAAGCATACTGAGAAATGTTTCAAGTCGTCATCATACATTTAAAAATTCTCTCCATTCAAAATAATTTAAATTTATTTTCACTGTTCCTGGGGGTAATATTCAGACCTTTAAAATGTCTACTTATGTGTACAACACTTATTCTTCAATGTCAATGGATAAAAATGATGTTAGTATATATTTATAAGTATGGCAGCATCTATCAGTTCCATTCGTTTTAAAAATATAAACACCTTGTGAGAATTACTAAAGCATTTCTCTTTTAGGTCAATTTCCAATATAGTGCCTAACACTGATATTGTTTTCCTTCCTTTCTTTCTTTCTTTTCTTTTCTTTTCTTCTTTTCTTTTCTTTTCTTTTTGAGATGGAGTCTCACTCTGTCGCCCATGCTGGAGTACAGTCGTGTGATCTTGGCTTGCTGCAACCTCCGCCTCCTGGGTTCAAGCAATTCTCCTGCCTCAGCCTCCCGAGTAGCTGGGATTACAGGCATGCACAACTATGCCCAGTTCATTTTTGTATTTTTAGTAGAGGTGGGGTTTCGCCATGTTGATCAGGCTGGTTTCGAACTCCTGACCTCAAGCAATAGTTCCCCCTTAGCCTCCCAAAGTGCTGGGATTACAGGTGTGAGCCACTATGTCTGGCCCCTAATAGTGTATTTCTAAAACAACTCCATAGTAGTGTCTCTTGGAAAATTGGTTGCAATAGAAGTTTTATAGAAAAAAAAGGCCATGAAAGTTTAAGGTATATCACAAAATATATTACCTATACAAAAGGTTTTGAGATGTCCTACAGTAAAGAAACATCCCTATTTTTGTTAGATTTAGTTTTTCTTAAACATTTGACCAATTAACCTACTTCAGTGTGAAAGTTATCTACATTTTACAGTATTTGTCTTCTACCAGTTGCACTTCTGAAAGTACTGGTCTCTGGAGATGGTGCCTGTATCAGTCAGAGATCCAGTAGGAAACAGATGTCAACTCAAAAGGGTTTGACTGATGTGAGTCTAAAGAAGGGACTATTTCTGAAGGTATGGCTAGAGGTAAGAGAACTAACAAGAATCCAGGTGTTAACAGTGAGGGGAAACTGTTATCATCCATAGGCCTTAAGACCCAAAGTGGGGGTATAGCATTCCTAGGGCCTGAAGAGAGCTGAGATAGTGGAAGAGGAGCCGTTCATAGTAGCTGGAGCCAGTGGTGTGCCTCCTGGGAAATGTTTAACAGCCTGCTCTTCAGGTGAAAAAAACAAAAACAAAAACTGAACAATGAGATCACTTGGACTCAGGAAGGGGAACATCACACACCGGGGCCTATCATGGGGAGGGGGGAGGGGGGAGGGATTGCATTGGGAGTTATACCTGATGTAAATGACGAGTTGATGGGTGCAGCAGACCAACATGGCACAAGTATACATATGTAACAAACCTGCACGTTATGCACATGTACCCTACAACTTAAAGTATAATAATAATAAATAAATTTAAAAAAAAAACCCTACTTGTAATACTGACTTTTATGCAGTAAATCCTCCCACTATGGACAATCTCAAGCTACCAATGTGGTCAGTGAACGTGAAGTTTGGAAGAGATGCAGAATAGCACATCATTATGTATTTTGATCACACAGGTAGAGGTAAGGAACTTCAAAAGCATAGATAATAGTAAAATGCAGTAAAATAATTGGGAAGTCATAGGTTTTGAATTTGTTATTTTTAATATATTTAATTGTACATATATATATATGCACTTTATTTTTTAATACTGACTATGTTTAGCAACTGACCCACAAAATTACTGGAAATGTAACAAGCCACAGCAACAGCAAACCACTGGCTGTGGCCATAGAGGGAATAACCACTATCAAAACCAGAATTCCGGGAAGGATCCTGGGAAAGAGATACTAGGCCCTCTAATCTCTAACCAAGGAGCTGAGAGAACACGGCATCCATGAGAGTATGCTTCTGCATGAGTCAGCCCCCAGGGTGCAGGGCTGGCAGTAAAGAATAGAGAATGAATCTAGTGGATGGAGATAAATGACATATAACCATTGGAATTCCTAAATGTATATGTTTGAGATTCAGGGTTAGGCTAGTTGTATGAGGATTCCCCTAAAGTACCTTTAAAAGTACATTATGAGGCAAAAATCACCAGGAATCTATTTTTTAATGCTCCTTAGGTGATCACGACATACAACAAGATTTAGAGTAAGGTCTTGCTTGACTGTGGCTGTCATGTATTAACGGTGCCACAAGTGACTGTTTTTCTTTGTATTTGAGCTTAACTGTTATCTAACTTGTCCATTTGACAACATCTTCCTAGATTATCTCATTACTTCAGAAGGTGAGATAAATATAAGTGGTGGTTTTAGGATTCTAGGATTCAGATGGGAGTTGTACTTTAACCCGGAGGTGGAAAGGCTAGAACCAGGACAGAGAAGAGACACTTATTCCCTCAGAGCCCTGCCTAAGCAGCCAAGCAGAGCACAGTGGTCTTTCAGAGCTGAGGAGGCAGAGATCAGAATTTGGGGCAGGCAACTGAAATGGGTAGAATCTGCAGAAGAGGTATCTTAGCTTGGGCTATTATAACAAAATACTGTAGTCTGGGTGGCTCAAACAACAGAAATTTATCTCTCACAGTTCTGGAGGCTGGGAAGTCCAACATCAAGGTGCCCACTGAGTCTGTTCCCCAGTGAAGGCTCTCTTCCTGGTTTGCAAATGGTCACCTTCTTGCTGTGTCCTCACATGGCATAGAGAGATGGAGAATGCTAATCTTTCTTCCTCTTCTTCTAAGAACACTAATCACATTACGAGGCAGCCCACCCTCATGACCTCATCTAAATCTAATTACCTCCCAAAGGCCTCAACTCCAAATATCATCACAATGGGGGTTAGGAATTCAACCTATTAATTTTAGAGGGACACAAACATTCAGTCCATAACAAGAGCACAACAGAGAAGAAGGACCTGTGCAGAGGAAGAGCCTAGGAGTTCCCTGGATTTCATCCATGAGTTTTTGACTGACGTCTAGTATACACATGCAAGGGGAAGACTTCCCAGAGAGTGGTTACTAAAGGGTTGACAGAGGAAAAGAGATCATAGAGATTAAGCAGTACTGGAGGATGGGAATAGTAGCTCAGCTGCAGAGAAGAGATCTTAGTTTGTTAACACCTCTCTAACAACCTGGACATTCAGCTGAGACAGCAAAAAACACGTGGCTTAGGGGTAAGTACTTTCTCTCTTAGCCTCCTCAGCAGAGTTCCATGAGAGAATTAAGGCCTAACACCCCAAGGAATCTTTGAATATAATGAATTAGCATCTTTCCTAAGCATCTAGAACAAGGGTCAGCAAATTTAAATGGGCCAGATAGTACATTTTTTGTAGGCTTTTCAGTCCAAGAGGCAAAACCTAGACTATTATATAAGCACTTAAACTGTATAACCATTTACAAATGTAAAAACTATTCTTAGCTCACGGGTCACACAAAAATAGGAGATGGGCTGGACAGGGACCAAAGGCAATATGATATAAAGTGAGTCTTGGTGAACAGATGCTAAATTAGTGACAGAAATATAATAGGAAAGGGTATTTGTTAACAGAAAAATATATTTAAAGGGCACAGACATGGATAAGGGCTAGGAGCGAGGCGGATGGAACAAACAAGGACACTATGGCTGGAACAAGAGTTAGTTGCAAGAAGCAGAGGCTCAGAGGTAAGCTGGATGAACACTTACATGGGATGGCAGAGTTAGTATGAAGTGGAAATAAACTTCCACATTTCTGGTTGGATTGTTGATTTCCCACCTCTTAAAGTTAACTCTTAGTTTTCCTTCTCAAAGTTTTCCTCCCATCACATATCTATTTTAGTAAATGATATCATTGTCTATTCTGTTATTTATGAAGGAAAGCAGACTCCTAAATTCTTCACTTCTCATCACTCTATAGCCAAACGCAGAAAGATTCACGTTTAACCATCTTCACTGTCGCCACCGAAACCCCACGAACTGCATCTCTCTCACCCAACTACTTTGCTAACGTCCTGTTTCCATTTTGTTTCCCTTGCATCCATCCTTCACAGAGTAGCCACAATAATTATTTAAAAACATAAATTGGAGTCTGTTTCTTTCCTGTGTAGTACCCTTCAATGTTTTCTCCTTTTGCATAGAATAAAATCCAAGCTCTGTAACTGTTCTTCACACACTCGTGTATGTTTTCAGCACATGCTTTCCTCTCCCACTAAATCTCACACGTCCCCAGTGCAGTCCTCACTCAAGCTCTATGGTCTTCTTCTGGTTTTCCTAGGTACATTTGTCAATGGCATTCCCTTCCTGGGTCTTCCCCGCTTCTCCTCACATAGCCAGATTCTTTTCATACTCTTTTTCTTCAAGTTTCATCACAAAGTCACATTATCAGAGAGACCTTTGAACATTAATTGTCTATAGTGATTCACTGGGTTTGCTTTTTAATTTTTAAAAAGGTTCTTACTTGTCATCAAATAAAACACAAATAACACAAACCTGCATCAAAAAAAATTACTTAATGAATCACTGTATAGTGAACACCATCACAACCTCAAACCAGCTGAAGAAAGACCATTGACAGCCTCCCAGAATCCTTTTCACTGACCCTGTACCCAACACTGTCCTCTCCTATACCACTAAAGTAACTGTTATAATTGCTTCCTCACATTTCTCTATAATTTCATCACTCAAGTCCACATCCCTAAACATTATAGCCTTGTCCATTTTTTTTTGTTTAACTTGATATGTCTTTTAATTCTCCTTAATTACAGTTCCTCTTTTTATTACCATTTTAAAAATTTCAACAAATTAAGGAACAATTTACATATGATAAAGTTCATGAATTTCCAATGTATAGTTCTATGAACTTTGACAAATGTATATACCTATGCAACTACCATTCCAATCAAAACACAGCCTGTCTCATCTCTCCAGAAAGTTCCGCCTTGCCCATTCCAGCCAGTTGCCTCCCCTAGGGGCAACCACTATTCTAATCTTTACTATTCTTTCTGTATATCTCATCCTAAAAGTATGTGTAAGAGAAATTACACAGTATGGACTCTTTCCTGTCTAATATCTTTCACAGAGCATGTTTTTGAGATGCATCTCTGTTATTTTGTGTATCAGTACCTTTTTTCTTTATACTGCTGAGTAGTCTTCCATTGTATGAATATACAACAATTTGTTCATTCTTCTGTGGATAAACATTTGGGCTATTTTTAGTTTTTTACTATTGTTAATAAAGCTATTATAAATATTCTTGTAAAAATGTACATTACAATATTATTTATAATAGCTAACACCCAGAAATGACTTAAATATCCAACAATAAGAGATTGATTAAGACAATCTTAATATAATAATATGAAAGTATGAAATCATTCAAAATTCTGTTTATTAAGAATTTTTTGAGGGATGCAAAATATTTATAATAGAAGGTTAAAGGAGAAAAGTAGAATGCAACTTTTTTTGCAATATTATTCTCAACTCCATTAAATAGATGCTTATGCATATATGAATATATATTTTATGTAAATGTGAATGAAAACGCACCAAAATATTAATGAGACTTTTCTTAAATGGTTTGGTTACTGGTGACTTTAGTGTTATTCTTTATATTTCTTTGTATTTTCTCAGCTATTCACAATCAGAGTATTATTACAAGAAGTTATAATATACATATTATCTATAAATATATATTTATAGATAACTATAGTAATTTTATAAGCTATAAATACTATTTAAAAATAAAAATGCTGTAAGGAAAAATTGCATTTAGCTGTAACACAAAAAATAGTATACTAGCTACTTGGCTAAATGGCTAAATGACAGAGAACCATTTTAACCCAAAGTTACACTGAATGAATATTTCACTTCTGGGATCCTGATGTTTCTTTGGCACCACTGCCTACAAACCCAAAAGAGGGTATGTAGGGCGGTAGTTATTATTTATGAAAACATTTACAACAGTAAAACAAACACACTTAGAAACAGTGTGGATTTGTAGGGGTGAGAGCTCTCATAAATGAGCACGAAATTCCTGCATTACTAGGCACCCGGTGCCTAACACATAGCAGGTTTTCAATCAACACTTACTGAATTCATGAACAGACATGTACAAAACCTAGTAAAATAATTTGATATGATAGAAAGGCTGTATATGCACCAGTGTAATTAAAGAGATGCTGATATAAGCACAAAGTTTTGGAAGATGAGGGAGCAGGACAAAAGAAGTCTTCAGAGAGAGTAACACTTGAACGAAATCTTTAAGAATTAGTGGGGAATCCATGAGATAAACAAGAGAAGAGAAGACCTTCCAGGAAGAAGAAAAAACATAAGGAAAGGGATGAATCTGGGGCAAGCCTATCACATTCCGGGAAATGCCAGGGCTAGAATAAAAAGTTTACCAATGCAGACAGTTGGAGTTCAAGATTGAAAGAGCTGGAAGGAAATAAAGACTACCAAATGCCAGTTTGAAGTAAAGTGAGCTTACTACTCTATTTGATGAGTGAGTTGTACACAGGAGGGTAGCATTCAGATATTTCATAGCCCATGCAGGGCTCAATATGCCTGGCAAAGCTGAGGCATGATACTTGAGTGTGAGTTCAGCCAGTTTCCCAACAGAATGGGCTGCATATAGGGTAAAAAGAAGGAATCACATCAGATCAGGCAAAGACTATTCTGATCTCAAGTCTCTGATTCGCTCCAAGGTGGACTCTAAATTTTGCATAATTAATTGGTTCCCTTCAGAATTCATGTCATTGATATTGGAAAGATGGATTTTAAATGTTGTAGGATGAGTTGGGTGAAATTCAAGAGGGGTAGGGTTATTTCATGGACACCTTTGATTAAGTCTGCCTGATGTTCTTAAATAGGAGAACACAGAGAGAGCATAGCGAGACCCTGTGTGACATGCTAAGAAATTTCAACTCTTTTTTTCCCGGTCTATTCTCCAACTTCCTAACTGGCCTCCCTTCCTCTGGTCCCGCCCTCCTCCAATACATTTTCTGTAGTTTATAAACCACAGGTTGTTGATGTCCATTCAACAGATATTGACTGAAGACCTACTGAAACCGGATGCTCTGACTTACTTGATTAAAATTGTTCAGTGGTCCTTGTTGCATATTTACAAAGTCCAAAGTATTTAGTGGGGCAGCCAAGGATGTCTAAGATCTAACGTCAGCCTCCATTCCTGCATTGTCCTTCACCCTCATTCCCCTAAGTTACCTCTCAAATGCTACTGGGGCTTTGAAATTAGACATGGCTATCAATTTCAGCTGCAACACTTACCTAGTCATGTGACTTTGGGCACATTTCTTAGCCCCTTGAAACCTCAGCTTTTCTATCTGTAATATGGAGTCATAACACTACCTTCCTTAAAGGATTGGTTTGAAGATCAATGCTGATCTTGTTTGTAAACTAGCCCAGTGCCTGGCACATAGAGTTCATTTTATATCAGCTATTATAATTATACCAGGTAGGGCTCCATAGAGGACCAAAGGAGACACATAAGTGCCTGCCTGCCCCCAACCTTTCCCTAGTAAAGCTGAATAACTTGATGCCACTTCAAAACCAATATTCTTTAAATGTTCAATATTCATTTTGAGGAGTGTTGAGCCCTGCGTGGGCTATGAGCTAGCTGGGTGCTTCCCTCCTATATACATCTCAGTCATCAAAGCCAATACTTAGCCACTGATGAGCCCACTCTTCTCAGAAGGTAGCTTATTATCCTCCAGCATTACTTGAACTTCTCCCTGGGAAGAAGATTGTAAACCCCTCTCACTCACCTCAATTACCCTCCGTCTCAGGGCTATGAGAGTTCCTTGGCAAGGGAGAGATACAGAGGAATTTACCACCAGCCTACAGCCAAGTAAGCATAATGTTCCAGCAAGGGCAGCAGGGAAAAGGGTTTCTTTTCTTATGTTTCACAGAACAGATATGCAGTTACAACTTTCTTTTACCATATTTGGAATAGAAAAGAACAAATTCTTTTTAATTTTTAAAGAAATGCAAAAAACAAACAAATATGTGTAATAGTGTGTTTACAGACTTTAAATGTTCTCCCTTATTGTAGATATGCAGGTAATATTTTAGAAAGTCTAAGCCGTCCTTTGCCTGATACTAACACACAGTAGTAACAGCCTATTAATAGTAGGGTCAGGGGTCTGAAACCCCACCTACAAATTGTTCCTGAGGATCTTCCATAAGCAGATGCCTAGGCTACTTTACAGCCTAGGCCTTCACTGTGCTGAGTCTTCTGTCCACTATTTTCTTCCATACGCCATCTATATTAGTTTCCTAGAGCTGCCATAACAAATTGCCACAAACTTGGATGGTTTAAAACATCAGAAATGTACTATCTCGCAGTTCCAGAGGTTAAAAGTCCAAAGTCAAGGTGCTAGCAGGTTTGATTCTTTCTGGGGTCTAGAGGAAGAATATGTTGCATGCCTCACTCCTAGTTTCTAGTGGTTGCTGGCAATCCTTGGCATTTTTTTTGACTTGTAGATGCATCACCCCAATCTCTGCCTCTGCCACCATGTAGTGTTCTCCCCATGTTTCTCTGTGTACAAATTTCTCTTTTATAAAGATACCGGTCATTGGGTTGGGGCCTACCCTAATCCAGTATGACTTCATCTTAACTTGATTTAATCTGAAGACTCATTATTACCAACTAAGGTCACATTCACAGGGGGTTAAGAGGAATATATATTTTGGGGAGACACAATACAACTCAAACCACCATCCATCTGGATAGCTTTTAAACTTCAGTTTAATGGTACCTTAGAGACTATGCATCTGATTCTGTCCTCCCAGGTAGAATTGTTCACTCCTTTTTTATGCTTTTTCTGAACCTCTGTTCAACTTTCTGTTGCCTATATCCTATAATTCTACTTGTCCCTGTCAAAATATTCAAGCATCAAAAAACATTCAAGTGTCAGCAACAAGAGCTTTCCTCTTCCTCTTTCCCCTGCTGCTTATCCCGCTCCAGCCACCTTGAAAGGTATCTGTGCTTGTGTTGTGATCCTTTATGTGCAGATCAGGAAAACAAGTACAGCTGAAAAATAGACAAAATCTAAGGTAGGTGCTAAATTGATTTACATTAGCAATGGAATTAACCACTGTAGAGGAAAATAATACATTCAGAGGTCAAAGGGAGGATGAAAGTGGGATCTGAAAGCCTCTTGATATTCAACATAAAGTTGTATGTCTTTTTGACTCACAGGTTAACAGCAGAGTACCTGGATCTTGGTAGGTAATCATTGAATAAATGGTATTAATCTTACAATCTTTGGGAGCTATTGAAAGATTAGATTGTGAGAATGAAGACACAAGAAGTTTTGTGCTTTAGAAAGATCACTGTTGCAGAACTCTGGAATTTGTAGAGCTATATCCCAAGGATCTAGAACTCAGATTTCTTTTTTTTTAATTATTATTCGAGACAGAGTCTCTCTCTGTCACGCAGGCTGGAGTGCGGTGGCATGATCTCAGCTCACTGCAACCCCCACCTCCCAGGTTCAAACCATTCTCCTGCCTCAGCCTCCCAAGTAGCTGGGACTACAGGTGCCTGCCACCACACCAGGATAATTTTTGTATTTTTAGTAGAGATGGGGTTTCACCATATTGGCCAGACTAGTCTCAAACTCCTGACTTTGTGATTCGCCCGCCTTGGCCTCCCAAAGTACTGGGATCACAGGCATGACCCACCACACCTGGCCTAGAACTCAGGTTTCTTATATCTTTCATAAATTGTGTTTGGCTTCAATGTAAATTATTTTGTCTTCTTAGAGTTCTGAATCTTTATAGAAAAACAGTAGAAAAATCTAAATTGAGTGACATTCTACAAAATGCCTGACAAATATCCCTCAAAACTATCAAGGTCATCAAAAACAAGAAAAGTCAGAGAAAACTATTAGATACTTGATGAGGCTGAGAAGACACAACTACTAAAGTAATGTGGTATCTTGAGTAAGATCTTGGAACAGGAAAAGGACATCAGGGGAAAACTAGTGAAATCTGAATACATTGTAGAGCATAGTTAATAATAATATGTCAGTGTTGGTTCCTCAGCTGTGATAAATGTCTCCTAGTAAAGTAAGATATTAACAGTACGGGAAACTAGATGAGGGAATACAAGAACCCTCTATCTTTGCATTCTGTAAATCTAAAACTATTACAAAATACAAATGTTTATTTTTTAGAAGTTTGAGGAAAAATGATTTTATTTACTTCCTATAAATAAAATCCCACTCTCCTGCCTTACTAAATGTTTTAAACATACTTGAGACTTTCTTTAACATTTGAGGATCTTATCTAAAGCTCAGAGACATCATTCTATTAAGTGACACTTTACAGGATTGTGTAACTGTGATGTGAAGCAGAGGCCTCTAAACTCTCGAATTTCAAAAACCAGTGAAAGTTCATTAAAAAAACTAGGAATCTAGCAGAGTGTTTCATATTATTCATTGTGTCAAATAAGACTAATACTTTTTTAGAAAGACTATCATTCTATTATTGCTAACACATTACAAAAGACAGTTTTAACAACTCAAAATGAAAAGAATAAGAATAAAGAAAAGACTTTTTCATTGAACGTTATTATTATGAAAAACTTCTACATAGTTCTTATATGTCTTAGTTTGCTGCAGACTGGCCAAAACTATTTCCTAGGCATTGACTAGCATTTGGGAACCACTGGATAAAGGATGTGGCTGAATCTGTGCTGAACCCAAGGAAGTCACTGGAAGGACCTTCTGTTTTGTTTTGTTTTTAATAAAAATTGCTGATATCCTTGACTTAGCTCTCTTTATTGATTAAAAAAAGAGATGTTTTTGGAACATTTTCCTCTTAGAACATCAAATCAGAGTTTACTGCTGGTTTTTTAATTTGCTAGTTGTGAGATCTTGATCAATTTTCTTACTCTCTTTAACCTCCCTTTGTCTTCCACTATAAAGTGGGGATGATAATGCTATGGTAGGCAAGTTCTAAAGTGGCCCCCAAAAGTCCTGCTTTCTGGTATTTATGTATAATCCACTCCCTTGAGTGTGGGTTTGATCCAGTGATTCACTTCTACCAAATACAATACGGCGAAAGTAATGAGATATTACTTCTAAGATTAGAGTACAAAGAGACCGTGCCTCCCAACTTAAGAGCTCACTTCACTTACTTGCTCACTCACTATAGGGAAGCCAGCTACCATATGTGAGCTGCTTTATGGAGGGGCCCACATGGGAATAAACTGAGGGAGACCTCAGCTAGGTTAAGATCTGATGCCTTTTCACAGCTATATTATGAGCTTAGAAGATAAGTTTCCCCTAGTCAAGCCTTTAGATGAGACCACAGCCCAGACCAACAGCAGAACTGCAACCTCCTGAGAGAGCTTGACCCAGAGGTACCCAGTCAAGCCACAACCAGATCCCTGACCCACAAAAATTGTGAGGTAATGAATACTTGTTGTTTTAAGCTGCTAAATTTGTATAAATTTGTTATACGGCAATAGACAACAGTTACACATGCTTTTGCAAAAGTTTTGTGAAGAATGATAGGGAAAATGGGTTTCATTAGATTCCATATGCTAATGAACTCAAATATGTGAAGAAGGGAGCACCATGGCTGGCTCATAAAATGCAGTCTACAAATGCTAGTTTCCCCTCCATTCCCCTCTCAAATGAGAACAGTAATACCTGCTCTAGTGTGAAAATAGTTTGAAAACTGTAATGTACTGGGCAATTATAATACATGTAGCAATGTAAGGTATTATTGTAATAGTAAAGAAAACATTGTTACTTTAAAAGCTCTTTGCAGTTTACACTTGTTGACTCAGAAGAAAGGCAAAAATTATTAAGAAGAAAGCAGTTGTTTTGTTTAAGGAGGGAGGGAGACTAAATAAGCAGGTATGATTATGAAAGAGAAGAAAATTGTATTGGGAGCTGGAATTCAAAGCAGGAGGTGACCCTGATAATGTGTCACCCCTGGGAAGTGTTGGCAATCTTGGGAAGGCATGGCCTTTTCGTAACACAGGAGAGGGGGCCTCATACTATTGAATGTGTATGTGAAAAGAAAACCTGGCTCTAGAAAGGTGGAGAGCCTGGAACATATGGGCAGGACACACATGAATTACACCGTGCATACAGGACTGCAATTTAGCCCCAGAATAAAGCTTAGAATTGAGTCTGGGGACAGACTCTCAACTGCAGGCATAAAGCAAATTAGTCTATTAACACTCAAGAGATGTCTTTCCCAAAGCATGGAGGACAATCAGGTTTTCACTACATCCTCATTTTATTTATTATTAATTAATAATAGTATGAATTAAAATTAATTTATCTATCTCATTAATCTCTTATTAATGAGATACAAAGGAGATGTGTTATTTACTAATCAAGGACCTAAGTCAGCAGTAAGTTAAAATTTTCCATAACTTACGTCATTTTTATAAACCTTTGTAGTTTCTTGGGTTATTTTTTCTTTTTCTTTTTTTTTATTATGTATATTTTTTAAAAACTAAGAATCTAGAAGGGTTCAGAGAATAAGACACTTATATAATCACCTCCAGTATTTTGCCCTGAGATGTGGCTGTATCTCTCCTTTATTTAACTCTTTCACAAGACTTAGGACAAAGTCTACGCTGCTGGGTAGGGCATTCAAGGCCTTTATGATCTGCCTCCTGGATATCTCTCCAATCTCATTTTCCACCCAATATTTACTCCTCCTACAACACACTCCAGCAACACCAAACTGCTAGAGTTCCAGAACTCACCCGGCTGTTTCAGACTTCTCTTCCTATAATTTACCACCCGCTTCATCCTTAGGATCTCAACTCCAAGGTCACCCGCATGGGGAAGCATCCTCTACCTCCATCAATCCTTTCTCCTAGCCCCTGCTGTCCTGGGCTTTCTGTTTCCATAACTGCACTTACCGGTCAGAACGCGGGATGTTTAGAGCCACCACTTACTGGCTGTGTGACCCTGGGCAAGTTACTTAACTATTCTATCCTTCAATACCTCTCTTACAAAATGAGGATAATACCGGGCGCAGTGGCTCATGCCTGTAATCCCAGCATTTTGGGAGGCCGAGGCGGGCGGATCACAAGGTCAGTAGATAGAGACCACCCTGGCTAACACAGTGAAACCCCGACTCTACTAAAAGTACAAAAACTTAGCCGGGAGTGGTGGCGGGCGCCTGTAGTCCCAGCTACTCGGGAGGCTGAGGCAGAAGAATGGCGTGAACCCGGGAGGCAGAGCTTGGAGTGAGCGTAGATCACACCACTGCACTCCAACCTAGGCGACAGAGCAAGACTCTGTCTCAAAAAATAAAAATAAAAAATAAAAATAATAAGAATAATACTAGTGGCTATGACATAGCTTTATCATGAGGATTCAGTGAATTAATACTTGTAAAGCACTTAGAACAGTGCCTGGCACAGACTTAGTGCTCAATAAATGTTAGTTATTATTTTTATTAAAATTCTTAATTTACTCACCTTTCTGTTTACTGATTTGATTCTGAACTCCTTGAAATTAAGGACAACACAACGCCCAGCACAAAGTAGAATCTGAACATACATTTCATGCTAATCAAAATTTTAATTTAGGTAAAATACGTGAGTGTATGTATATATGTATTTTTTTAATTAAAAACTTCTGCACCTATGCATACCTTAGTGAATTGTCAGCTAATAATGCCCAGAAGTTATACACTTGAACTCAATTTCTTTTTTGGTATTCCATGGGCATCTATTAACAATAATAATAAAATTCTATTTTTGTTTAAAAACAAGCTCCAAAATACAATGCCCACAGTCCATGGAGAATCAAACAAGGCAATCCTTATATTTTCCTTCATGTAAACAAAACACCAAATTTAATTTGGATCTGCATGAAGAAGAGGTTTGCTTAAAAAAAATTCATTAAAAGCAGAGTATGGCATTTAGAAAGACTAATTAAATGTATCTGAAACTCAGGAGATAAAAACAGATGAAGAGTTTTGTAATAAAAACGGCCCAGCCAGATCCCCTCCCTCTCCCTCTAACTTTAAAAATGACGGTACTTGGAAGATAGAAGGAGTTTTTCTTTTAGTGTATCCCTGAAAGCTCTGAGTGTGGATTTTGACTCTGAGAGTCTCTACCTCCTCTTAACGCACAAAGTAGACATTGTCACAGAATTAGCTTTGACCCCTAAGAAGAAAGATGTCACAGAATTGGCTTTGACCACTTAGGCGGTTTGCTTTCTCTCACCTTCCTTCTCCTTGCCTCGATCCTAGAGAAACATTACGGGACTTGTTTTCCATCTCTCCTCCCTCCCTCCCTCCCTCCCTCCCTCCCTCCCTCCCTCTCTTCCTTCCTCCCTCCCTCCCTTTGTTTCTGTCTTCCTCCCTCCCTCTCTCTCTTCTCTCCTATCTTTTTTATAGATATTTTGGACTATATTTCTGAGAGAGAATTTTCCTAGAATCTCACTGAACCAGCTAACAGAACACCAGCAGTGATTAATGGAGACTGACATCCCCAGGAGAGACTACCAACCTTTTTCCTGTCTCTGGTGAACTTCCATAGTCAGCACCCACTCCCCCTCCTACCCTTAGGTCATCAATATCTCTTTCTTCACTAGATCCTTCCTCTCTGCTGCCAAGCAGGCTCATATCTCATATCTGTCTATCTTCGTTTTTCTTTTTTTCCTCTTTTGAGACAGGGTTTCACTCTGTCACTCAGGCTGGAGTACAGTGATGCAATCTTGACTCACTGCAACCTCTGCTTCCTAGGCTCAGGTGATCCTCCTGCCTCAGCCTCCTAAGTAGCTAGGACTACAGGAGCAGGCCACCATGCACACCTAATTTTTGTATTTTGTGTAGAGATGGGGTCTCACTGTGTTGCTCAGGCTGATCTTGAACTCTTGGGCTCAAGCCAGGCCTTCCAAAGAGCTGAGATTACAGGCATGAGTCACTGTGCCTGATGACATCTCCCTGTCTTAAAAAAAAAAACTAAATAAAAGCTTCACTTGTTTACCTCCTCAAGCTACTGTACTATTCTTTTCTTCTTTCAGAGCTGAATTTCTCGATTATGTCGCAGACTACTTTTGTCTTCCTCACTACCTATTTAATCCATAATTCCCTAACCTTCACTGCTGCACTAAAACAGCCATCTAGAACAGCTGTTCTGAAATTCTTGGTAGGATTCAAAATCCCTTTGAGAATCTGGTAGATGTCATCGATCATCTCACTGTGGGTGGGCAGGAGGGTGTAAACTTTTTTTGCATACAAAATTTTGCATATAATTGTAGGGATTAAAAAACTTCCTGAAGTTTATCCAGAGAGCCCTTAAGAACCAAAGGTTAAGACCTTTTGCTCTCAATGGTCACAAGAATCTTTTAACCATCTTCATTTCCACTCTTGAAAAGTTTAGGGGAAGAGCAAGCACTTTGGATTAAAACTTAGCACCTGGGTTCAAATTCTTCCACTTGATATCTGAATGACCTTGGCCAAGTCACTTAGTATCTCTGACCATCAATTTCCTCAACTGTAAATGAGGAAGAAGCTATCTAGCTCAAAGTGTGTTGTGGGTAATCCATGTACTGATGTGTGAAAAATACCTAAGATCATACTCTACACCTATGAGCCACTGGATCAATGAAATTCTCCAGCTTCCTTCAGTCCACCTTAAAATGTACTGTCCTCTTCCAAGTTTTTTGACTGTTCCTTCTTTGTTTAATTCATTGGCTCTGTCTTATCCTGCTGCCCCACCAGATTAGGTGCTCCCCACGGTTCACCGTGTAGCTGGACTTTCCCACCCACGCTTTCCCTCAGAGTATGTCCTCATCACCAGTCCTTCACCTCTTACCTCTGCACCGACCAAACCTCTACCCCTGGTCTTTTTATCTCCAGTTCTCACTGCAGTGGCATATTTCCACCATGACTGAAATTCAATACATCAAAACCCAAACTTACCTCTTGAAGACTTGCAAAATGCGGTCTTCCCTCTTGGCTTTCCTCTGTTTCCCCATCATTCCCCCAGCGTCCCAGCCCTCTGGGATCCTCAGCATGTTTTCCACCTCCTCCATCTGCCTCACATCATAAGCAATCAGTGCCTAGAGTCCCTTGAATCTTTTGCGGCATCTCTTTTTAGCTAAAGTCCCATGGATCTTTCGCTGCATCTCTTTCTTTTCATTCTCATTTCCACTGCCACTGTCACCACACACTAGAGCTTCTGATAGTAGCTTCCCTGGCCATTCCTCCCTCCAATCCATCCTGAATAACACTACAAAAATAATCTTCCTAAAATGTCACTTGCTTTCCTACCTCACCATTGCTCTATACCAAGAAGTTCCCCATTGCCTGCTGCTTGAACCCCAGTTCCTTTTCCATTGCCCATTCCTCCAAACTCAACACCATTACCAGTTGGGTTGGGGAGGAAAGTGATTAGTAAAATTGACCAGAAACTTTATTAACATGTTCGTGTTGAAGCACTCTCTAGAAATCAATGTGTGTTCTGTGGAGAAAATATAGACTTGTTCCCCAAAAAAGTATGAGAGAAGGACAATTTTTTTTTTTTTTTTTTGAGATGGAGTCTCGCTCTGTCACCCAGGCTGGAGTGCAGTGGTGCAATCTTGGCTCACTGCAAGCTCCACCTTCCGGGTTCACGCCATTCTACCACCTCAGCCTCCCCAGTAGCTGGGACTACGGGCGCCTGCCACCACAACTGGCTGATTTTTTTTTTTTTTTTTTTTGTATTTTTAGTAGAGACGGGGTTTCACCGTGTTAGCCAGGATGGTCTCGATCTACTGACCTAGTGATCCGCCCGCCTCGGCCTCCCAAAGTGCTGGGATTACAGGCCTGAGCCATCGCATCTGGCCAAGAGAAGGACAATTTAAAAATTGGTTTGCTTAACAACAACTAATGTCACTCAGACAATGAAAACAGAATTTAGGGTTTTGGAGAAATTTAAATGACAGAAGCATATTGTGGTTTGCCATGATGAATGCCAGCTGGCATTGGTACTATTCACCAAGGAAGGACAACACTGGCACCAAAGGCATAGACCAGTGCACCAAACCACTCTCCAGATTAGAGCATGTGTTTTGAGATTCTGGAGGCTACTTTGTTCTGCCTCTGCCGGCTCCACAATGTGGGTCCTGCCTGGCACAAAAGCTGTCCTCAGCAGAAGCCTGTGTGGATTCAAAGAACAACCAAAGAGAACAGAGAAGTGGAAGTTTTGAATAAACATGTCAATCTAAGCATATATTCTTCATGCATTTTAGAAAATCTGGGGTGTGCAGCCACATCATTTCCCTGCAGACCTGTCTCAGTTTCCATGTCCTTCACATGACCTTAACTGACCTCTCCAGGCCTCTCTGAATTCATAGTACTTATTACATAACCCAGAGGTTTCTCAAACTTCCTCTATTCACAGGGTTCTAGGGGTCTCTCCCTTTCTTCCATGGGGTCTGTAGACCAAAAGAAATACCTAATAGTTTCATTACTAAGTAGTTAGGCTCAAACAACTTAATAAGTAATCATGTTCTAAAAGCTTAGCAGCTGTACATGTAAAAAAGTACATGTAAATTGAAAGAAAGTATATGATCTTGTAGCTGGAAAACCCTAAAGACCTCACTAAAAAAAACTCTTAGATTTGATAAATGAATTCAGTAAGTTTCAGCATACAAAATCAGCATACAAAAATCAGGAGCATTTCTATATACCACTAACGATCAAGCTGAGAACCAGATCAAGAAGGCAACCCCTTTTGCAATAGACACCAAAAAAATAAAATACCTAAGAATATATTATATTAACTAAGGAGATGGAAAATGTCTACAAGAAAAACTATTAAACACTGTTTAAAGAAGTTAAATATGACACAAATAAATGGAAAAACATCTCACGCTCATGGATCAGAAAAATTGATATCATTAAAATGATTCCATTGCCCAAAGCAATCTACAGAGTCAGTACAAACCCTATCAAGATACAAATACAACTTTTCACAGAATTAGAAAGAACCTTTTTTTTTTTTTGAGACAGAGTCTTGCTCTGTCTCCCAGGCTGAAGTACAATGGCACAATCTCGGCTCACTACAACCTCCACCTCCCGGGTTCAAGTGATTCTTCTGCCTCAGCCTCCTGAGTAGCTGGGATTATAGGCACCTGCCACCACATCCAGCTAATTTTTTAGTAGAGACAGGGATTTGGAATGTTGGCCAGGCTGGTCTCAAACTCCTGACCTCAGGGGATCCACCCACCTTAGCCTCCCAAAGTGCTGGGATTACAATTCTAAAATTCACATGGGACCAAAAAAGAGCCCAAACAGCCAAAGCAATTCTAAGCAAAAAGACAAAGCTGGAAGCATTACATTAGCTTACTTCAAATGATACTGCAAGGGTATAGTAACCAAAGCAGCATGGTACTAGTATAAAAATAGACACAAAAATCAATGGAACAGAATAGAGAACCCAGAAATGTCTACAGCCAACTGATCTTTGACAAAGTCAACAAAAATATGCACTGGGGAAAGACGCTCTTTTCAATAAATGGTGCTGGGAAAATCAGATTGCCATATGCAGAATAATGAAATTGGACCCCTTTCTTATACTGTATACAAAAGTCACTCAAAATTGATTAAAGACTTAAATGTAGAACCTGAAACTATAAAAATACTAAAAGAAAACCAAGGGAAAGCTCTTCTGGACATTGGTCTAAGCAAAGAATTCCTGATGAAGACCTCAAAAGAACAAGCAACAAAACCAGAAATAGACAAACGGGACTTAATTAAACTAAAAACTTCTGCACAGCAAAAGGTATACATCAACAGAGTGAACAGACAGCCTACAGAATGGGAGAAAATATTTACCAAGTATGCATTCAATGGGGGACTAATATCCAGAATTTATAAGAAACTCTAATAACTCAACAACAAACAACACAAATAACCCCATTTAAAAGTGGGCAAAGGACATGAATAGACATTTTTCAAAAGAAGACTTACAAATGGCCAACAAAATTATGAAAGAATGCTCAGCGACAGTAATCATCAGAGAAATGGAAATTAAAACCACAATGAGATATCATCTCACACCAGTCAAAATGACAAATATTTAAAAACTCAAACAAATTATGGATGTTGGCAAGGATGTAGAGAAAAGAGAATGCTTGTATACTGTTGGTGGGAATGTAAATTAATATCATCTCTATGGAAAACAGTATGGAGATTTTTCAAAGAACTAAAAATAGAAACTTCTATTGCATCCAGCAACCCCACTATTGGATATCTACTCAAATGGAAAAAAAATCATTATATTAAAAAGATACCCTCATATGTTTAGCACAGCACTATTCATAAGAGCAAAGATATGGAATCAATGTAAGTGTCCATCAATGGATGATTGGATAAAGAAAATGTGATATAACTGTGTATATATATATATATATGTGTGTGTGTGTGTATGTGTGCGCGCGCGCGCACGCGCGTGTGTATATATACACAATGAAATACTATTCATCCATTAAAAATAATGAAATTATGTATTTTGCAGCAACATGGATGGAACTAGAGGACATTATCTTAACTAAAACAACTCAGAAAGAGTCAAATACTGCATGTTCTTACTCATAAATGGGAGCCCAATAATTGGTACACACAGACATAGAGTGTAAAGTAATAGATATTGGTGTCTCCAAAGGGTGGGAGGGCGAGAGTGAGGTGAGGGATGAAAAAATAACTTAATGGGTACAATGTACACTATTTGGGTGATGGTTACACTAAAATCTTAGACTTCACCACTGTGCAATATATCCATGTAACAAAACTGCACTTGTGCTCCTAAAATTTATAAAGAAAAAAATGTTATTCTTATATAACCACATTTGCTTACTAATAGGATGTGTGTGCCTGTCGAGCCACAGCACAACTGCTCAGACTTTGAGCTCAGATTGGACACCACAACCCTCATTGCCTGTTCCACACTGATTTTTGCACATTACTTGCATTTTTATCACAGCAACTGTCAAGAATCCAACATTGCAAGGATGTGATAAGATTGAAAGGAATGTAATTTGATCTAATGTTGAAACTATACATTATATCAAACTAGTAGTTCACATGGCAGAGGATGAGCATCACTGCGTTTTGTTTTATTTTAAAATTTAAAATATCTTGTGCTGTCCTTGTGAATTTATTACAGCACCTGATACCTCAGCATACAATTTAGAGATCTTAAATCTAATCCCTTGCTACTCAAAATTTGGTTATGGGACAACAACATTGGCATCCATGGGGAACTCATTCTCACCTTATTTCCACTCCCATAGACTTGCTGAATCAGAATGTGCAGTTTAACAAGCTGCCTAAGAGCTTCATGTGTATTTGACAGTTTGAGAAGCACAGTTATAAACCATTACTCATCACCTAGTCACATCCTACTATTGTAAGATCTCTGATATTATTATACATTTCTAAAATTACTGCATCATTTAGCCTTTTCTGTGCAATCTTCCCAAGTGGATAGTATCTAGATGGAAGGCAGAGGTAGTCTTTTGTTTTCAGATTCTCCCAAATGTCCAGCACAGAGCCTTGCATGGAGTAAGAGGCTCAAATATCTGCTAAATGAGTACATCCAGTATCTAGACCTCCCAGCTGTGCTAGGCAGAGTTGTTTATGCAACAAAATTATTGACAAAAGCAGATAGAGGCAAGATCCCAAAGACACCAAGAATATTCTTTGTAGGTTTAGAATGAACATGGCATTTTTAAAACATCAGTTTGATCATGTTACTCCTTTAAAATGGACACATCCCATAATTTGGGTCGTGGCAAGAAGAAAATAACATTCTACTGTTTATCTCAATAGGAAGATAATTATGTTTTAGGAACAAGTGTCCAAAAACTACAGTGAAATGACTAAATAAAAATGAAAGCAGAGTATAAATTGTTAAAGGTTAGGTAGACTGCATTTCCTGAAAACATAATGCACTAAGTGTTCCAAAATAATGCTGCCATTTATTAATTGCACTCACGAATCATTTGAATGCCAAGATCTGCATGTGTGCAAAATGTCATGGAAATTGGATTCAATTCTGTTTGAAACAGCTGTCTCCACTACAGCCAAACTGAATGTACCAAGTTCTTGGGAACAAATTTGAAAGGGAAAGGAAGCAGAAATTTGCTTTGTCAGAGGGTTCCGGTTTGCCTAAATGCCACCACTACTCCCCACTTTAGTTTTCTCTCCAGAGATTATCTCTTACATTGAACAGTCCATTGGCCCATTGAGATGAGGCAACAAGCTAACAGATGCAAGTTCTCTCTGATGATCTCCCTGTAGGCTAGCTTGCATTAGTCTTATTAACCACAAACCACCTTTCTCACCCCAATCAGCCACTGCTTAGATGTGGGAAGGGAGAGAGGCAAACTCAGATAGGAGCATAGAACAATGGAATCTTAGAGGCCAATAGCTCAATCTCATAAACATCCACTCCTCAGCAAGTACTCACAACTACAGCTCTGTAACATATCCCAACTCTTTTTCCCACCACTGCCATGGCTACCATCATCTCTCATCTGGATTACTGCAGCAGGCTCTTATCTAGTGCCTGCTTCATTTTCACCCCTACTACAGTCCATTTCCACGAGTAACCTTAAAAAATAAAATAAGACAAAAAGAGACCCCATCCCTACTTGCCTAAAACTGTCCAAAGGTCCAAAATTGCTCATGAATATAATAAAATCCAAACCCCTCTCCATAGCCAACGAGACTCACATGATCCAGCCACTGCCCACTTGTTAGCCCTCCCTTCGTGTCACTTTCTCTCTCACTCACTACGCTTCAGCCATGCTGAGCTTCTTATTCCTGGAATACACCAATCTCCTTCAGTATTTGGGACCTTGCTCTAGGTATCTTACTGCCAGAAACACTCCTACCCTAAATTTTGTATGGATAACTATTTCTCATCACTCAGATCTCAGCAAAGAAGGAACCTCATCAGAGTTTTCCTGACTACCACTGTATATAAATATTTTATTTGCAAATATAAATGTTTACTCCCAACAAACTCACATCTCTTTACATGCCTTTCTTCCATTTCATTTTCTTTATACTCTTACCCTGTATGAATGTATCCTATTTGTTTGTTTGTCAATGGCAGTTTCATAAATCATGGTCCCTCATAAGAGTGAATGATCAATGTGTTTTATTCATTCTCACACCCCTAGAGCACAGCCTGAACATAATAAGCATGTGCTTGGAAGGCCTTAGGAATTATCTATTCCTGCTCTCTTGTTTTCTGAGAATAATTGAGATCCAGAGACGCTATTGGTTCATGATGCAACACACATAGCCAGTTAAGAATGGAGCCAAAGTGAGGGTTTGGTCCTGTAGTTTCTAGTCCACTGCTATTTCTGCTACACCTTCTTGCTGTTCATTTAAATGAAAATTAATCTTATTTTGAGTATTTTTTTAAAATTGTTTAAAATAAATTCAGTTGACTCTGATTCAGGAATGCCCCATCTTTAGGTATGAAAAAAGTTCTGTGAAAGTTCATCATTCATGCCCTTCCATGCAAAAGCTTCTTTAATTCACCAGACTTCCTTAAGGTATTAACATACAAGTTGGTTTAGACTTCAAGGTGAAAAGGGGTTTTTTTCTTTAACTTTCTTTTTCCATTATTGAAATAAATCTGTTGACGAAATTAACATATCAGATGGAACAACAAAACTAGAAATAACTAAGATCTCTAAAGATAATTTATTCATTAAATTAGAACTTTTAAATACAGGCAAAAGAGAAAATAACTATTATTAAAATGTTCCAACCAAATTGCTGCTTATCTTACACTATGCTAATTAGTAACAGCACCCAAAATTCACTCTTCCACAATAATCAGAGAAAATCAGAGATTATAGAAAGGCTGTGGGGAGAGGGAGGTGGTGGGGTGCCACTAGTTATTAGAAAGGCTCAATAATAACCAATAAGGTTTGAGTTCAAATTCCATCCTTTTGGGTTTGTGCCTGGATTCTGAACACCTTTATCCTTTTCCTGTTACTCTTAGGACAGCCCTCTAATATTTGCAAGATAGGTTTCTCATACGATTAAATCCCCTCCAACCCATTCTCTGCACTGCAGAGAGAATGAGTCTAGTAACACACAAGTCATATCAGGTCTTTCTGCTACTTACAACTTTTCAAAGTCTTCCCATTACCCTTTGGAGAGAAAAATGCAGACTCGTTAACATGAACTGCCGATCCCATTGCAGTCCTATCCTGCTCATTTATCAAGTGTAATCCATCCCCTGTACTGTCTGCCTCCACCGCACTGGGGTCTATTTAGTGTTCACCTGGGAGCCATGATAGATGCTGACTTCTTTGCTGCATGTGTGTTTTTCTCTTTAATTCTGGAGATAGTATATGCTGTGAACTAAACTGTGTCTTCCAGTGTGCGAGGTTATATTTGGAGACAGGGACTTTAGCAGTGGTCATAAGGGTGGGGCCCTGATTCAACAGGATTAGTGTCCTTATTGAAAGAGATACCAGAGAGACCAGCCAGTACACACACTGTCTCTCTCCCCACCCCACCTCTCTCTTTCGTCACACATACACAGATCCTTGAGCACACAGTGAGACGGTGGCTGCCCACAAACCAAGGCAGGAGTCCTGAAAATGAAACCTGCATTATTGGCACCTTGATTTTGAACTTGTAGCCTCCAGAACTATAAGAAATATATTTGTCTTGTTTAAGCCACTCAACCTATGGTATTTTGTTATAGCAGCCCAAACTGACTAAGATAATATACATAATATTAAGATACAGTATTACTATAATAATAGTCTACTTTGTGTGTTCCAGGCATTGTGATAGCCATTCTATATGGATTACCTCACTAAATCTTCATGACAACTTTTAATGTGGCTATTCTTGTTTCCATTTTCCAAATAAAATAACTGAAGTTCAGAGAAATTATATTTTTCTTTTAGCCATGATAAGTCTGAAATTGAGAAAGGTTATTTGATGTACATGAAGCATGGCTGCCTTGGGGTGCACTGAGGAGAAGGGACTGTGGTTTAGCTCTATCTGGCTGCATGTCCTTTGCACTAAGTAGCTACCTGACCCAGTCTTTGCCCTAAGGGGATTAAACCCTAATGTCCCATGAAGGACTGCTGAAGAACCTTGAGGTGCTTTGCCTGGAAATATGTCATAGCTGCAAGTATCTGAAGGACTTGCAAGAGGGATTAGATTTACTTGGAAGAAGGATTAGATCTATTTTATAAGAATTTAAGTGAGGGCATTTGAATCATTGGCAGGAAGTTTCATAAAATAGCTTTTGGCCCAGTATTAAAAAAATTGTCTAACAGTCCCTAGGGGGAATGGGGTGTCTTGAGACCTAGACCTCTCTTCATGAATGGATTCAGGAAGGACTTGGAAATTAATTTAAGGGCAGTTATGGAGATGATCAGGCAGCAGGTAGTAGTTGAATCAGGCGACCTCTAAGGTTCCATCCAGTTCTGGGACTAAATGACACTTGGTTTTCACAACTGATGGACTCTTCATGATCTTTTTATTGGTACGATCACTACAGTTGGCAAAACACGCAGCTCTAAACCAGTCAGACCAGTTCGGTGAAGATGTGGTTGCATTTTTCAAGTATTGTTATAACCAGCCCTCATTTTACTGAATGTCTGAGCATTGGTACAAAGCTTTCACTCTTGTTTAGGAATGAGTCATCCTGCTTGTGAGTTGGTGCAGACCATTACATTCTCCACCTCATTTTATCTTCTTCTCCTGCCTTCCAAAGCCCAAACTAGGATGGTGAACTACAACAAGGCTCAGGGAGAGAAGTTAAACTCCCCAGTTTTCATACTTAATAATCAAAATCACAATTATATCATTTTGTTAAAGGTAGATAATGGCCATTGGATAAGAAGGAAAGAAAATGAATATTTCCAGCTTTCTATAGTTCACTTTGCCAAGTTGGCAACAGATTCATTCTTTTTCTAGAACTGTTTTGCTTTTCATTATTTTGTCTCACATTGAATTGCACAAACCATCAAGTTCTTGTTCTCTCAATACACCTAAGTAACACTGGATTTTTTTTTCATTTTTAATTTCAAGCACAGTCTTCAATAAATTAATTCAACTAATTTATATTTTTCTTCAAAGCAATAAACACCTTGAGTCCTTACTCTGTGTGAAGATCTATAGCAGTCTTTGGGATACAAAAATGAAAAATTCATGACCTCTTCACTGGAGGAGAAACTTACAGTATTCTTAAGTTGCAAATTATGAAAACAAAACTTAAATTAGCTGAGGCAAAAAAAAAAAATGTATTGACTAACATGTTGAACTGCAGAAGTGGTGACAAGAACTAGAGCCTCGAGCATTTTCCAGATGTTTTCTTCCCATCTGTTATCTCAGCTTGCCCTCTGTTCTGGCAATTCTCCCCTTGAAGGTGACCATCATAACCACCCAGTTGACAACAGGAACTCCAGGTTCCACCTTTCCAGATTCACCACCCAAGAGGAAAAGTCTCCTCTACATATTTGCAGGCTAGAAACTAGTGGGGAAGGATTTGAGTGCCCCAAACTGGGTCACCTGCTAACAATCACCATGACTGAAGAGGCAGAGACAGCTATTGTTCAAATCTCATATTGGAACAAAGAGTTTTGCAAGGAGTGAGAGAAGGAGGAGCTTTCCTAAAAAGAAGAGGTGGGGTGCTACTCCCTGAATTAAGAATGGCTGCTGGGCAGAGAAAAGACCGCAGATCTACCTCAGGTAACTTACTCTTTTATAGGGAAAACAGATATGCAAAAAAGTAATAATAATGCTATGTTATACAGGCTTCAATGGAAGTATCTTCAAGAGTTAGACTGAGGGGAGGATGTGGAGAAATAGGAACACTTTTACACTGTTGGTGGGATTGTAAACTAGTTCAACCATTATGGAAAACAGTATGGCGATTCCTCAAGGTTCTAGAACTAGAAGTACCATATAACCCAGCCATCCCATTACTGAGTATATACCCAAAGTATTATAAATCATGCTGCTATAAAGTCACATGCACAAGTATGTTCATTGCGGCACTATTCACAATAGCAAAGACTTGGAATCAACCCAAATGTCCATCAGTGACAGACTGGATTAAGAAAATGTGGCACATATACACCATGGAATACTATGCAGCCATAAAAAAGGATGAGTTTGTGTCCTTTGTAGGGACATGGATGCAGCTGGAAACCATCATTCTTAGCAAACTATCGCAAGAACAGAAAACCAAACACCGCATGTTCTCACTCATAGGTGGGAACTGAACAATGAGATCACTTGGACTCGGGAAGGGGAACATCACACACCGGGGCCTATCATGGAGGGGGGAGGGGGGAGGAATTGCAATGGGAGTTATACCTGATGTAAATGACGAGTTGATGGGTGCTGACGAGTTGATGGGTGCAGCACACCAACATGGCACAACTACAGATATGTAACAAACCTGCACGTTGTGCACATGTACCCTAGAACTTAAAGTATAATAATAAAATAAATAAATAAATTTTTTAAAAAAGAGTTAGACTGAGGGTTATGAAAATATGAGAAAGAAATTAATTCAGCCTAGGAGTTTCAGTAAAACTGTAAAGGGGAGGTAATTTTTGAGTTGTAAAGTTTATGGAAAAATGAGAAAAGATGGGAAATATGCTGAAATTGAGTTGTGCTAGTCCTTGGGTATGGAGGTGAGAAGTTTAGATACCATTCAGTGGGCTACAGAGTGAGACTTGAGAACCTTACCCAGACTGAGTGGCATAGTGGTATAGTACTGTCTTTAGACTGAGACAAGAGGGATCTTCACTGGAACAAAGCCTTTAGGAGACCCAGCTCTGACTCTCTTATAACACACCAATTTCCACAAGGCGAGGAGTCCATAGGGCCAACAGGATATGCCTATCCAGAGCCTATACTCTAGATCACAGTCTGCTTTCTTGAGAATTGACACTTTCTGGCGAGAAAATCATAAGCCTGCTTTTAGGTTTTGCAAATTGTGCATTCTTCCACAGGTCCATCCTCTATGCCAACAGGAGGCTGTTTTTTGGTGGGATTTGGGAAAGAGCTTAGATATGTAGGCTGAACTGTCCACCTATGTCAGGCCCCTTGCAGTGGGACAGTGATTGGGTGGGAAAAGAAGGAATTGGGCAATGGACTAGAAACCTCCAGTTTAACTCTTCTTTGGGCCCCACAAATGTTAGGAGTAGGACTGAGACGTACATTATCAGGTAACAGTGTGGGAAATGCCTGGTAGTGGGGAAATGGTGGAAGCAGAAGGGAGCATATGGGTTTGAGAGAAAATTCTGAAGTAGCTTGGTAGGATTTAATGATCAATTGAATGTGAGGCATAAGGAGACAAAAGAATTTTAAAAGGCTTGAGTTTCTAGCTTGGGTAATTGTGATGCCATAACAAAATAAATACTATAGGAGGGTAAACAGGAGTGGAGGAAATATAATATTATGATAAAAATGATTTGCTTGTGACTTCAGCATGAATGTGGATTACCAGTGTTCCTTTGGAGAGATGGTAATAATAGCCAAAACAAGAGTTACTTATTTTAAAATACAGATTTAAAACTCTCCTCTCAATCCTAATTTACTTTCATATTTGATCACTCACCTATTCTTTCACCATAATCATGCTACGTTACTTAGAGCTCTGGTTACAAGTGATAGAAAACTAACTCAGTAGCTTAAGCATAAGCAAAAATAGGATTTCCTGGCTTACATAATTTAAAGGTCTAGAAATAATGTTGTTTTCAGATCCAACTGGGTTCGGGGTTTTGAAGAATGTCATTAGGCCCCAACCTTTTTTATCTCTAGGTTCAATTTCCCTTTGGCTGGATTCCATTCTCCTGATGGCTGCTGAGAGTATCAGGCTTATATCCTCACAATGCCAATCCTTTAGAAGAGAAAACACTCCTTTCTCTGTTGCTCACAAAACAGGGCAAAATTAACTAGATTGGACCTGATTGGCTAGACTTGTGCCACGTGCCCATCCCTGATCCAATGACTATCCTGGGGAATGCCATGCTCTAATGGGGCAGGACGGGTCATATGTCTACTCCTGAAGCAAAGAATGGAGTCAACTTCATCTGAAGCACAGCCTGAAATTAGGGGTGATTAGGGGAATGTTACTAGGAGAATCGGGGAACAGAGCCCACGCCACACAAACAATGGATGTCCACTAGACTCACCATAGCACTAAGGCTTATTTTTTTTAGTGGAAATAATAATTATAAATCTCACTGGAATGTCAGGAAAATTAACTGTAAGGTAAAATTGACAAACCAACTAGGCCTTACAGGCACCTTTAGAACATTCCACCCAACAACACGGTAGAACATGCTTTTCTCAAATGCACATGGAATATTCTCCAGGATAGACTATAAGCTAGGCCATAAAACAAACTCAATAAATTTTAATGAATTAAAATAATATGAAGTATGTTCTCCTACTTTAAGAAATGAAATTAGAAATTAATATCAAAAGAAATTTGGGAAATATACAAATATGCAGACAGTTCTAAATAACATGTGGATCAAAAATGAAATTAGAAAATACTTTGAGATGAATGACAATGAAGGCACAGCTTGCCAAACTTATGCAATATAACTACAGCAGTGCTCAAAAGGAAATTTATAGCTATAAATACCTCTCTTAAATATGAAGAAAGATCTTAAACTAATAATCTACCATTTCACTTTCTGATACTGGATAAAGAAGAGTGAACTACATTCAAATCAAGCAGAAGGAAGGAAATAATAAATATTACAATGAAAATTAATGAACTAGACAATAGAAAAACAATAGAGAAAAATGAGTATAACCAAAAGCTGATTATTTGAAAACGTAAAGAAAACTGGCAAACCATTAGCTAGATTAACCAAGAAAAAAGAGAGAAGACTCAAATCACTAGAGTCAGGAATGAGAAAGGAGACATTACTATCAACCTTACAGGATATAAAGGGTCATAAATTAATAATATGGACAATCGCATGACTGTAAATTAGATAAATGAAATGGGCAAATTATTAGAAAGATCCAAACTACTGAAGCTGACTCCAAAAAAAGTAGACAATATGAATAGACCTGTGACAAGCAAAGAAATTGAATTAGTAATCTGCCCACAAAGAAAATTATAGGTCCAGATATCTTCGCTGCTGAATTCTACCGAATATTTAAAGAAGAATTATTACCAACTTTTTCACAAACTCTGCCAAGAAATAGAAAAGAGACAAAGTACACCACTATAAGATCAAATGACTCTGAAATCAAAACACGACAAAATAATCAGAAGAAAAGAAACTATAGACCAATGTCTCTTTTAAACGTGGAAGCAGATATCCTCAATGAAATACTAGCGAACTGAATCCAGAAATATATAGAAAGAATTATACACCACAATCAAGTGAGATATATTACAGGCAGGCAAGATTGGTTTAACAAAATAAGTGTATAACTTACACTCTAAAAACTGCAAAATGTTGTTGAAAGAAGTTAAAGATCTAAATAAATGCAAAAACATCCCATGTTCATGGATTTAAAAATGTAAGATTGTTAAAATGGCAATATTTCCAAACTTATCTACATATTCAAAGCAATTCCTATCTGAATCCAGCTGATTTCTTTGTGGAAATCAACAAGCTGATTTTAAAATTCATATGGTTGCAAGATACCAAAATAACCAAAACAATTATGAAAAAAAAAAAACAAAGATAGGGGACTCAAACTTGCTGATTTCAAAACTTACTACAGTGCAATGGTAATCAAGACAGTGTGGTACTGGCATGTAGATCAATAGTATAGAATTGTAAGCCCCAAAATAAACCATGTGTCTATGGCCAACTGAGTTTTGACAATGGTCCCAAGACCATCAAATGGAGAAAGAATAATATTTTCAACAAATGGTGCTGGCACAACTGGATATCCACATTACAAAATGAAGTTGGACCCTTATTTCACATCATTAACAGAAATTAATTCAAAATGGATCAAAGACCTAAACACAAAAGCTAAATTTTAAAACTCTTAGAATATTGGTGTAGAGCATAATGACTTCAGACTTGTCAATAAGTTCTTAGATACAATATCAAAAGCAAGGGCAACAAAAGAAAAAATCGATAAATTGCACTTCATTAAAATTAAAAACTTTTGTGATTCAAGGATCACTACCAAGAAAGTGAAAAGACACAGAATGAGAGAATATATTTGCAAATCAAATATCTGATAACACATGTATCTAGAATACATAAAGAACTTGTACAACTCAATAATTAAAAAACAACACATTTTAAAAATTAGAAAACGATCTGATCTCTTCCAAAGACAATATACAAATGGCCAATAAGCACATAAGATGCTCAACCTCATTAGTCATCAAGGAACTGCAAATCAAATCCACAATGAAATATTACTTTACATCCACTAGGATGGCTAGAATTAAAAAGTCAGATGATAACAAGTGTTGAAGATCTGGAAAAACAAGAACCTTCATCCACAGCTAGTGGCAATATGAAGGTGTAGCCACTTTGGAAACTATTTTGACATTTCTTCAGATGGTCCCTATGACCCAGCAATTGCA
The DNA here is from genome assembly GCF_003255815.1 of Theropithecus gelada. NCBI lineage: Eukaryota > Metazoa > Chordata > Mammalia > Primates > Cercopithecidae > Theropithecus > Theropithecus gelada. The sequence continues at coordinate 87,001,975 of NC_037672.1, read as the reverse complement.
CTCCTAGGTATATACACAAGAGAAATGAAAACATGCCCACACATAAACTTGTACACATATGTTTATAACCAAAAGGTGGGAACAACTCAAATGTCCATCACTTGATAAGTGCATAAACAAAATGTGATGTATCTAAACAGTGGGATATTATTTGACCATGAAAATGGATGAGGTATTGATACATGCTACAACATGAATTAACCTTGAAAACAGCGTGCTGAGTGAAAGAAGCCTAATCATAAAAGACTACATATACATGATTCTGTCTAGATTAAATGTCCAAATCTATAAAGACAAAAAATAAAGTAGTGGTTGCTTAGGGCTGGAAGGGAATGCAAGGACAGGGAGGTGATAGCTAAAGGGTACAGGGTTTTTTTTTAAAAGTGACAAAAATGCTCTAAAATTGGGTGTTGTGATAGTTGCTTATAACTGTGAATATACCCCAAACCGTTGAATTGGATACTTTAAATGGATGAAATGTGTGCTATATGATTTATATCTCAGAAAAAGATGTTTCAAAAAATTAAGGCAGTTTGCTAGGAAGGGAAATAAATGAATAAACAAAAAAATACAATGACACATATTTATGACAAAATGTCCATATTCTCTTTGAAGACAAGAATTGCCAGAGATACGAAGTTATCCTGGAACTAAATCGACAAATAATATTTAGGAATTAAAATTCATAATTTCTTGAAAGCTTAAAAATAAAATGAGTTCCAGCCAATCTAACTGCATGTGATGAGGTAATCCATATTCTCCGGGCTCAAGTTTCAGTATGAGGACTACTTCCAGTGTAACCCTCCTGGCCTGTCGTAGTCCCCTCTCCCCAGCTCAGGAACAACTTATCTGATTGGTGAATTTGAAAAAGAAACGAAGCATTTTCTGTTCTGGAGCCCTGCCTGCCTGCAGAGAGGGCAGTTAGTAAGCTTCTTATATCAATCTTTGGCCTGGAAGAGGTAAGTCTACTGTTTGAGGCTGAATTCAGTTCAAGGGGAGAAGATTTTAAAGACTGACGTGGTGGTTTTAAAACATATCTGCAAATTCCTTGACATTCTTCCCATGAAGATGTGTAGTCTATGATCCCTCCCTTTGAACCTGGGTGAGACTTTGTGACTGTCTTAATAAACAAAATGCTGTGGTCGTGGTTCAGCTTGATTCCCGGGGCTGTTAGAAAGCCATGCAGCTTCTGTTGGTTTCTCTTGGGACTCTCACTTTGGGACCCTTCAGTCTCTGAAAGAAGTCCAGGTGCTCTGAGGTCACCATATGGACAGGTGTAGGGGAGTGATGTCATTCCAGGCCCAGCTGATGGAGTCTTTCCAGCTCAGTTGCTAGATGTGTGCGTGCATACTCCCATATCCAGCCACTATTTAAATACAAACACACCAGAGACCGGAGTGAAACTTTGATGAGCCTGGCCAATTTTCACATCACAAGGAAATAAATGATTACTTCATGTCACTGTTTTGGGTGGCTTATCACACAGCAAGAAGGAAAAAAAGAAAAAAAAAAGGAACATACATGCTCTACACCCTAGGCTTTACTAGTAATGAAGATGCACCTCCCTTTAAATCCCCTTTCTTATTTCTCAATTGGTTACAAACTCAGAAAAGAAAGAAATCTACTTTGTGGCTCCCTAAAACTCCATCTTTAATTGTCCATTATAAGAATTCCTCCCACCCCACTCTGTGGTCATGGATGGGCCATAGGTCTCTGTTTGACTCTCTCTAGTGATTGGAAATGCCTCCTAAAACATTCAAATTACAATGGCTGTTTCTTAGAATGTTCTTTCTTAAGTTTATTAAAAAGCTTCTGAAGCAGCACAGAACAAAACTGCTCCATCTTCTACATAAACATCTTTCAAACCTTTCATGACAGACATCACATATTTCTCAGTTAATTATCTCAATTTCCTTCCACTTTTCCTCTTATACAAGGTTAAAATAGTGCAATGGTCCTTAAATTCGAGCATGCATCTGAATCATTCAGAGGGCTTGTTACAACATGGATTCCAGGACCTCATCCTCAGAGTTTCTGATTCCGGAGATCTGCGGTAGGACTGGAGAATTTTCATATCAAACAAGTTCCCACGCACTGCTGATGCTGGGATCCAAGGACCATTCTTTGAGAACCACTGGACTTGAGATGTATAGGATGGTAGAAAGAGTCTTCAATGAGAAGTTGAAAGACCTGGGTTGTCATGCCGGCTGTGCCATCTTCTAAAAATAATAATAATAATAATAATAATAACAACAAACCCAAAGGTTTCTAACAAAACAAAGATCCCTAATAAAAACTAAGGTCCCTGCCAATATCACACAGTGGTGAGGATGGACAGTGATAACAACACATAAGTGCTTTGCAAACTGTCTGGGACTATGTAGACAGGAAATGTGGCTTGAAGAGATTTGCCTGTAGACTCCATCTAAGTGTTAATATCCTATTTCAGAGTGACATGAGAATTCAACAGCACATGACAGATGAAAACTATAGCAGAATCTGCTAACCCATTTCCTGTTTGCTCCTTCTACAGATTCCTGTTCTTCCCAGAAGCTCTTGTAATCTGGAAATAAAAGCAAATCGTGAACATATACTGAGTGGTTTCCACATGCACGTAGAAGACGTTACATTCTGAAAGGAGAAGAGCTGAGCTGCTTCCTAGCTGGGACAATTAATTATTCTGAGCCTCAGCTTCCTTTGGGGAAAGGGATAACAATAGCCCTACCTCAAAAGTTGTTGTGAGGATTAAATGAGTTAATATATGTAAAGCCCTTAGAAACAGGCTTGGCAAGGATTAATTACTGTTGTTATTGTTGTTTCTCCATTTTAAAAATGAGGATTGAGACTTTGAGAGTTTGAGTAATATAACTTAAACTCTCACAGCTGGGAGCTCTCTGCAAGCCTCTCTCCCAGTTAAACAGAGAAATTAGAGCAGGGATGTCAAAATAAAATGTAAAGACCATACCTCTCGCATCATCACCTCTGCTGGTGAAAGGCATTGCTAATTGATCATAGTATTCTGCCCTGCAGAGTCTGGACAAGGCTTCATAACCCTCTTGGAGGCTGTGCGGTGGTTGGTGAGAGCTGCTTTGGAGTCCATGAGACAGACACGTTTGGCCACACCAGAGCAGGAAAACCGAATCCTGGGACACTTTTAGAACACTAAATTGGAAGCACTAAAACCCAGTAATGGAAACCAGGAATAAAAGTCTCAGGCTACCGACTGATGGGGGAAAAAATCCTAGTGCTGGCCCCGCTTCTCCTTCTAAATTCATTTCCCTGACTCACAGCCTTCCAGATCTTGGAGTGAAGTCAAAGAAAAGAAAGCCATTTCTACTGCCATTCTACCTGTGGTATATAGGCCAATGGTTTCTTCATCACTTAAAAAAATAACTTTGTATTTCAAAAGACATGCTTCAGTGACTCAATTTTGTCCAAGGCAAACTTCATATTAAATGCTTCCTGATCAGCAGCAGGAGATCCATTAAAACCAAATAAAAAGAAACACATTTTAAGGATCAAAGAAGATGAAACACTACAGAAATGCCACCATTGTATCAAAGGTCCAGTAGTTCTACATTGTGAAGTCCTCGATTCTTCACAATAGTTCTAGAAAAAGTAATTGTTTAATCATGATGAAGACATGGCTATAAGTAATATTAATTAATTTGCCTTGGGCCTACATTTAATTCTTCTACCACACTGAGATCATTATGCATAGTAATGGATAATCTTCAAAGCGATGTTTTAGCATTCCCCCACCCGCTCTCCACCATACCCACACAGGCACTTTCTCTTACCACTGTTCCCTGGCCACCTTCATAAGTTCTCATTCTAGTCCAGAGCTCAGAACAGAGCTAAGTTCTCCTTGAAGGTGGACACACTTATAATCAGAACTAACATGTAGTAAACTCTCAGATGTTCCAAGCAGAGTTTTGTTCATTTAACAAGCACTTCTATGTACCAGCTACTTTTTTCTAAGCATTTCACAAATACTAACTCATTTCATCCTCACAATAAACCTATAACATTTTACAGAAGAACAAACCTAGGTACAGACAAAGCAAACAACTTGCCTGAGATCACACAACTAGAAAGTGGCACAATTGCATTAGGAGCAGGGGTGATAATATGGCATGGTGAGGGTATAACATTAGGTGTTCATGGCTATCTACAGATGAACTTAGTAATTTTTAGTTAGCCCAACAAGGTAAGCAGTGTTAATTCTTTCCATTTTAGAGTTAACAAGAACCAAGACTAAAAAGGCTAAGTAACTTGCCCATTACCACACAATTAATGTACCCAGGCTCTCAGAGTGCAGAGCAGGCACCTGTACCCAACAGGCTATATGGGAGAGACTTCCACTTCTGTTCCCGCTATGGTTTGTTGCAGACATAATTCCCCTGTTTCTGCCTCTCCAATGAAGGCTTTCTACCACCACCATCATCACCCAATGCTGCTACCGCATTGTTACGTGGCTCTTGAATAAACCGTTTCAATCGTTCTAGCAACCCAACTTCCCACCTCCCAGGTACCACACATAGTTGCCCTCAAGGCAAGTCCAGACACAGGAGTCTGTTTGTCTCCCCTCAGGGTGAAGGTTAGTCCTGCAGTAGCCAGGACCTAGTCATGCTAACTGCCAGGCACTCCTCAGAGCACCTCATCAAACCTGCTCAAATATAATTGCTGTGCCAAGAAACAGACAACTTCATATCGCATAACCCTTAACCTAAGAATTTGCATTTCCCTAGCAATTAAATTTTCTGGCATATACAGCAGGAATAGTCATCTATGGCAGAGTCTGAAACAAAGAATGCAGTTAAGTTTAGACTTAAATTGAAATTGGGGAGAGAGAATTGCAAAACAGTGCAATGGAAATACCGTATTAGCTGCTCAACCTTTTAATGTATTTACCATTTGGAGAACAGAGAGTTTCTCTGGAGGTATTGGTAACCAAAACACTTGGATGGTAAGGAATGGACATAACCAACAAGTTAGGCGGTTGGGCTACCTTTGAGATTCTCTCTCTCTCTTTGATTCACAGAAGTGAAGCAGCAATTCCTGTTCATTTCCTGGCGGACCACTCCTGGGAGTTGCAAACAAGATGTTTTCTATGGATGCTCTTTATCTTTGGAATCCTCTTCCTTCCTGGACTGGCAACTGCAGAATTGAAATCTCTTGGCCTTCCACAAAGCCTTTTCCAAGGTTTGTCTTTTTAATTGAGCTTCCACTTAAGCATACTTAAGACTATTTGTTTACTACAGAAAACACCATGAAACTTGGCCATAAAATGGTGCGGGATCCTCTTTTTTTCTGATTTTTTGAAGATCCAACTCAAGGCTCACTTTAGTAACCACCCCTTCTTCTTGTGCTTTTCTATTAAGGATTTTTTTTAGACCGTAGAAAAGGTCTTCACAATGATTTGCTTAAGACTTAGTTTTGAATCCCAGAGGAGTTTAGCCCTTTCTAAGAGGAATGCACAGACATAAAGTCTGTGGAAGGCAAAACAAAGTCCAGTGGTCATGCTAAGCCAAACCTAGGCATCAGTGTAAAGTTCCAACTAATTCCATAGGGGAAAAAATGTTTTTAAGCATCCAGGACAAATGAGAAGCCATAAATTAATTTTAAAATATTTTTCATTTTAATGGCTTTAAAAGCTTAGGAAAGTTAGCTGTTTTTTCTAAGCTTGTCTTGCACAGAAAAAAAAAAATTGAAATACTGTTTATATGTCCATATTTGAGAACCAAGCTGAGCTAAGATCGTTAAACTTTTAGGAAAAAAAAAAAGATCATATAAACACAAACTTTCCAAAAGCAACATCTTTAGTAATGAACGAAGTTTATTTCCACTACCGAAATTCATTTTATTGTGTGTCCCATTGTCCTAGTAAAAGTTTAGTGAGGAAATCAACATGAATGTTAAAATAGGGATATGACATTTTGTGATCTAGCTGGCTCTTATTAACTCTTGATTTGCACATTTCCACAGCGTTCTGTTAGCCAATACTGGCCACTGCCTGCAAAACCATTCATCCCTTTTTCTAAAACCCGTTTATAGTCAGGACGCAGCTTCACACTCACACCAGTTTGTCATCATCCTGCTATTTCCCAGCACCTATCAAAACCCTGCAATGGGCTTGTAAAGCACGAAGGTCACTTGTGGTGATCCAGGAAGGCAGGAAGGCCCCATGATGCTTTCAGATTAGAGTATCCTCTGCACCTTGGCTTCTGTACTCCTGCTTCCTGCCTGCCTGCCCTTGAAGGCGTCCTGGTGGGACCATGGACTGGAGGATGCTGTTTCCACAACTCACACGCTATGAAGACTCCAGTTCTTGGATTTTTGATGACCTCTGGGTCCCTCACTTGCCGACTCCCCACCTCCACCCCGCTAGCCCTGTGTTTGAAATGACAAGCTGCTGTTTATTTATAGCTCCCTTTCCCACTTTTAAAAGAAACCAGTGGTTAAAGATGTGCCAGGTGGTGCTGTTGATAAACAACAAGTTCTAATACCAGATTTCCTCCTGGGAATTCAGGCCTCATTTATTCTGGCTGCTGATCGACATGGGAGGAAACTTGGCTGTGGCTTTGAGACATTTTTCCTTTGGTAACTCATCTCCAACCCCCACAGAGTGACAGAAACTGGCTGTGCAGGAGTCCCTGGGGCTATTTCTGATGGTGGCCAACATTTACTCTAACATTACCGAACTTACAAAGTTTCTGAGGTCAGCCACCTCCTCCCTGAGCACCCAGTCTTAGGATAGTACCTATGTGACTCCAGGATTCCCCTGGTCATGCCCCTTTATCTGCCATAGCCAACAAAAATCCATCCTTTAGACCTGTTACACTTTCCACCAAAACATTTATCTCTGTTCCTGGACATTGTATATGCTCAATAGATATATTTGAAAGTTGCACGAACTCTATCCATTCTTTTCCAGTTTCACTGATATTCCCTCATTCTAGAATTAGTGCATCAATCCATCAACTGTTTTTCTTATTGCTAAGCTTCATGAGAGACGGTGGGGTGTGCTGGAGCCTGAAGGTCTGATCAAGATCAGCTTTGCCACTTCTTGATTATGTGGTCCTGGGCCAGCTTCCTCACACGTGTGAGCAAGCACTAATTGAATGGTTACAGGTCAAGGACTGTGCAATACACAGGAGAGAGAGAAATGAAAGACAAAGTGCATTCCCACAAGCTGCAAAGATCCCACAGCCTAGTGGAGAAAGCATAGAAACAACAATTGCTGTGTAGTGTGGTGGAGGCATGTGATAGAGATGTCATGGATGCACAGTGAAGGGTCTGAGTCCAGCTGTTGGTGGAAGGGGCAGCAGTCAGGGAAGGCTTTCCAGAGGAAATGACACAACAGCCAGGTCTAGAGTTATGAATTAAGCATTTGGAGAAGAGGAGAAAGGGATTATCTGGCACAGAGCACAAAATATGCAAAGTCAAGAAATGGCAGGGGGCTCCGTGTCAGTTTGAAAAATCTGGCACAAAGAGTTCATGTGGAAGAATGGTCGGAGACGATGCTGGAATGCGAGGTAAGCGGCCTGTGTTCTGCAACAGGGCGTTTGATTTTTACCCCATAGATCATGGGGAGCAAATGAAAGATTTAAAAACAGAAGTAGCCTGATCAGATACGCATTTTGGAATGCTCACTCTAAGAAACAGAAAGCAGTAAAGGGAGTTAAAATGCATTCATTTAACAAATATTTAGTGGCATCTTCTGTGTGCCTGGCACACATTTGGCAGGCAGGGTTTCTGCCAACCAGACCATGCAGTCTAGTTTAGAGACAAGAGGAAGACTTGGAGGCCAATATAAGGCAGTGTGAATGAAGAGAAGAATATTAATTTGAGAAATATTTCGAAGACAGAATTAATAGGACTCAGTGACAGCTTAGCTGAGTAAGGGGAGAAGGGACAAGAAGAGATCTTGGATGACATCCATGTTTCTAACTTGGGCAATTGGGTGTCCAATGATGACATCCATACAGTGTTTCTTAACAGAAGTGCCAGTAGCAGTTTTGACAGGTCAATTCTTTGTGTATGGGACTCTCTTGTGCATTTTTTAATGTTTGACATCCTTGGCTACAATCCACTTAAATGCCAATAGAATTGCCTGGTCGTTGCAACATAAAAAAAGTCCCCTTCCATACCCCCACACCCCCAACACACATATTTCCAAATACCTCCTGAGAGCCAGAAAAAAGAAGGAAGAATGGATTGAGGTTGGGCGGATAAATCAAACCAGTTTAGGGTGTGTTGAATTTGCAGTTCTAATCAAAGCCTTCCATATCTGTGGAGCATCCAGTATGTGCCATCACCTTCCCCTGCTTATTACCAGCAGGATGTAGGCAAGTGGAGATGTCAACTTCCTACTCTAGGGATACTGGTACTGCCCTCACTTACAGACCCACCTGCCCAGTCAGTGCAGAATTCAGCTTCTCCCATCAAAACGTATTTTTTAAGCAATTACAATTTTCCTTCTTACTACTTCCTTCTCCACATTCTGACAATACCAACATTCCAGAAGTTGTCCAGGGCTACGAAGAGCTGTGGTCCAGCATTGCATCTGACATGCTAAGGAGACATATCAAAGGCAGGCTCACTCTCAATCTAAGCATTTTCAATCTCCAACCTAACTTGGTTCCACAGCTCAGCTCGGTTCACCATAAACTTCTTTCTTCTGATAATCCATTCAAATGCCCTTGAGCTTGTTCTTACTGTTTCCTTTACACATGATCTGATATTTCCCTCTGGATCTGGCATTAGAGCTATAAGAAAGAGGTGCTCCCACATCCCACTGCAATCTCTATAGGACTCTCTTCATTAACTGATGAAGCCAGTGGCGTGAATGTAATTGCCCAGAGTACATGTGTTATGTAATGGTCCAAGGACAGAACTTTGTGAACACCAACACTGAAGAAAGGAACAGTGGTTTAGGTACCCACAGAAGATGCAAGAAGCAAGAGGAGGCACAGAACAGAAGGAAAACCAGGAGGAGCTACAAAGGAAAATATCTCATGAAGAAAGGACTGATTCAGCATTAAATATGAAAGGAAAGTCGAATACGATAAAAACTAAAAAGAGTATTCTGAATTCAGCAATGGAGAAGAAATTAGTATCTTTGGTTTACCAGTTGAGATAAACAGATTATGTTTCATTAACAAATGATCCCACATACCAACAGCTCGTGATATCAGAGGCTTATTTTTTGCTCTCATTATGCGTCCACTGTGGATTATTGGCTAGTGATCTGTTCAGGTCCTTTTCACTCTAAGATCCAGGCAGAAAGGATAGCCTTCATCTAGAAGGAAAAGATCAACGGAGGAATCATGCAATGAATCTAGAGCTTCTGCTTGGAAACGTGGCAAACATAACTTTTACTCACATTTTATTGCCTCCATCTAGAAGGAAAAGATCAGTGGAGAAATCATGCAATGGATCTTAAGGCTTCTGCTTGGAAATGTGGCAAACTTGACTTTTACTCACATTTTATTGGCCAAGGCAAGTCATATAGCCAAGCTTGACGTCAATGAACAAGGATAATCAGAAAGTTGTCTGGTAGGAAGGAGCTGATAAAAAGAAGTTCCACAGGGAGTGACAGAAAACATTTGTGCACAATAACACAGTCCCCACGCTAGGCAAAAGACATGGTGTATGTAAAAATTACTATGAAGATGTAATTCATTATGGCTTTATCCCTAATTTACCCAATGCAGAGCTATTATTATCATTATTAACCTTCTGTGTCTCCATGATGTCATTCCCATATTTAAGAGCCATAGCTCCCTCTATTTTGTTCAACTCAGACTCGAGGCTTTTTTGCATTCAGCTCCTACCATCCCTCTTCCCACCCACAAAGCTACTCGTACCACTCTCTATCTCAAGGGACTTTCTCTTTTCCCCCAGTCCCTGTCCCTCAGCTCCTTATGAACCCACCTCAAAGCCACTCTGCAGAAAGGCATCTTAGATTAAACCAACTCAGCCCTAACAAAATCCTCTGTTGTACAGTATGTCTTGTATTATTTGGTCCCAACACAATGTGGTATGTAAATGCCTGGTGGTGTTTCAAATGTGAATGTGTGTATAAAACGTTTTGGGAAGCCTGAGATTGAGGTGCGGGAGAGGGGTGAGTGGGGGAATTGGGTTCTGGGCTGGTTACCCTCTGCGTTTCTCTCTAAATCTGTTCTCCATCATTCCCTGCCTTGTTCTGTGTCCCAGGAGGCTGACTGCCATAGATGGTAAAAGCAGAATTCCTTGTCGTCTGGTTACCAGTGGGTTCAGCCAATAGGAGACACCAATATGAAGACTGGAAGATCAGAGAGGAACAAGGGTATTAATGCTTTCCCACACCCAACACCCCCTGCTCTGACCCTGGCAGTGGCCAGATGCTGTGGATTGAGCACCTGTCAGGCAACCTCTCTTCCACTACTCAAGCTCCAGTGGTGTTATTCATGTCTCTTTTTCTTCAAGCTAGGTCATGGTCTTTTATATTGCAAATTCCGTAACTGAAACCTGCGAGGAGGGCCAACCCCTTCCACTCCTACCCACAACTTTCATACACTTTAAGGCATTTTGTTTGTCACTTTTCACGTATGCTTCCCTCTGGGTCCTTATATTCTTCTCTTTAAGGTCAAGTCATCTAGCTGTGTTGAGAGTCTAGCACAAGGCCTCTCTGATGGCTAAACAAGAACCCTGCCCCCCAAAGGACAGATGCCTGACTGGAGTGATGGCTCATGTGGCCTAGAGAATTTGTATTTCTAAAAAGCCATTGACCTGAATCTAACTATATAAACAAGCATTCATAAAATCACGATACAGAAGACTTAGTAATTCCTGTAAAGTTATCCAGCCTTAATAAAAGTGGAAAACAACATGGTGACCATTCCTAGATGATCATGCTAAAGCTTTAAAAATCAAATTGAACAAAGTACATAAAAGTCCCAAAGAAATGACAGGTTTAGAAGTCTTCAGAGGTCACCTCAATTTCCTCATGCTCTGGCAATTCCACTTTGGAAGAAAGTAGGGTACAAATTAGTCAACATGTGGTCATGGAAGTTATCTAAGGCCTTGCCACTCAAAGTGGCCTACAGACCAGCAACACCAGCATACCCAGGAGCTTGTCGGAAATGCAGACTCTGAGGTGCTCCAAGACTTGCTGCATCAGAATCTGCATATTAATCTAATAGGATTACCAGGTGATTCCTTTGCCCGTTGACACTGGAGAAGCACTGGTCTAAAAGAGTTCTCAAACTATCCGGGATGAAGAAGCAGTTGTTGTTTTCCTTTTCATTTTGTTTTGTTTCTTTTGGTTGCCCCTCGCCCAGTCTGTTGTGCACTGATACCTTACTGAATGTAATAAAAATGAATTACTAGAATAATGAAAAAAGAGATTTACAAAATACAAAGTCAAACGTTTTATTAGTAGAGTCAAACGACATATAATTATGCTATCAAATTGTTATAGAAGTATTTTAATGTATGCAGTCTGTTTCTCTAGATTCCTCATCATTGACCAATATCAGGTCACAGATGGGCAGCAGACTATGGATCACACTGAGTAGTGCTGCTCTAAGTTATTGCCATTTTACAGGCAATCAACAGAGGAAACCAAAGCCTAGACAAATGATATACCCGAGGTGACAAAGCTGGTTCATAGGAGAGCCAAAATTGAGATTTATATCTCCCAAACTGTTTCCAACAGACCATATTAATCCTAATGAAACTTTTAAACATTTATTGAACACTTGATTTGAGCCAGGTACAGTGTTTTACAAGGATTATCTTGTAGTTACCCCCATTCTTGTGAAGCTGATGCTGTCAATGCCCTCATTTTACAGTTGAGAAACCTGAGGGTTAGAGAGGTTAATACCTTGCACAAGTTTCCATGACTAAGTGGTGAAGATGAAATTTGAACCCAAGTTTAACCACAATTAAAGAAAACATGCTTGGATTAGGCAGGGTTCTCCAGAGAAACAGAACCAATAGGATATATATTTGTCTGTCTATCTATCTATCTATCTGAGAGTTTGTTTATTTATTTATTTTGAAACAGAATCTTGCTCTGTGGCCCAGATTGGAATACAGTGGCATGAACTCAGCTCACTGCAACGTCTGCCTCCTGGGTTCAAGTGATTCTTGTGCCTCAGCCTCCCAAGTAGCTGGGACTACATGCCTCCACCACCACGCCTGGCTAATATTTGTATTTTTAGTAGAGATGGGGTTTCACTGTGTTGGCCAGCCTGGTTTCAAACTCCTGACCTCAAGTGATCCACCCACCTCGGCCTCCCAAAGTGCTGGGATGAGTCTCCCTGCCTGGTTGAGAGATTTACTATAAGGAATTTGCTCTAGTGATTATGGAGGAGAACAAGTCTTAAGGTAAAGAGCATAAATCAGCAAGCTGGAGACCAAGGAGAGCCAATGAGTTATTTCTAGTTTGAAGGCCAGCAGACTCAAGGACCAGGAAGAGCTAATGTTTCAATCTGAGTCTGAAAGTAGGAAAAATGTTGCTATCCCAGTTTGAAGGTAGTCAAGCAGGAAGAATTGTCTCTTACTTGGAGAAGGGTCAGCCTTTTTGTTCTCCTCAGGCCTTCAGCTGATCAAATATGACCCACCCTCATGAGGGAGAGCAATCTGCTTTATTCTATCCACTGATTTAAATGTTAATCTTATCCAAAAACAGCCTCACAGAAACACCCAGAATAAAGTATGACCAAACATCAGGGCCACCTGTGGCCCAATCAAGTTAATACGTAAGATTCAGCATCACAGTACTTAACCACTATCTTACTCTGCCTCCCCTCTCCACTTTTTTCATGAATTATTAATTATAGCAACAAATGCATCAGTTATACAATACTTATAGGCTTGGACTTGCAGGCAATTCTACTTCACATGAAAATAATATGGTGGCCCAGTATCCCTAGGGGCATCTGGAATTTTAATTGTGAAATCTGTAGGGCTTTTGGATATATTCAAACATCATTGTGTCTGTTACTGGTGCATTACTGACAGTGAAATCCAGTGCCTGAAGCCACCTTCTCTTCTCTTAGTTCACATTCCCCAGCTGTGGTCTGCATGCCTGGTGAGTGCTCAGTAAGTGAGACTTACTGCCTGGCACACTCTTAAAAACAGCCCTTGAGAACCAGATTCAGGGTTGACTCTCAAGTGTTGCATTACATAAAGACCCAATTCCTGAGGCAGAGTTTTGGGTGTTTCAAGGGTACTCGAGGACCTTGGCATCACATCACATTTCTTTGAGGATTTAGGAGCTCTGGGGTGCTCCTGCTTAAAGGAAAGGCCTGGACTGGACCCACATGATTTGGAGTATAAAAGGGAATGGACAGAGGAAGGCAGGTACTATGTTTCTCTCTCTGTCTCTATCTCTCTTTCCTTCTTTCTCTCTTCCTTCCCTCCCTCCCTTCCTTCCTTCCTTCCTTCCTTCCTTTGTTTCTTTCTTTCTCTTTCTTTCTTTCTTTCTTTCTTTCTTTCTTTCTTTCTTTCTTTCTTTCTTTCTTTCTTTCTTTCTTTCTTTCTTTCTTTCTTTTGTTCTTTCTTTCTTTCGCAAACACACACACACACACACACACACACACATCCATAGATCACCAATTTTTATTTAGCCTAGTGCTTCCCATGTGATATGATTTGGATCTGTGTCCCTGCCCAAATCTCATATCAAATTGTAATTCCCAATGCTGGAGGTGGGGCCTGATGGAAGGTGATTGGATCATGGGGATGGTTTCTTATGGTTTAACACCATCCCCCTTGGTGCTGTCATCATGATAGGGAATTCTTGTGAGATCTGGTTGTTTAAAAGTGTGTGGAACTTCCTCCCTCTCTCTTGCTCCTGCTTCAGCCATGTAAGACATGCCTGCTTCCCCTTCACCTTCTGCCATGATTGTAAATTTCTTGAGGCCTCTCCAGAAGCAGAAGCCACCAGGCTTCCTATACAGCCTGCATAAATGTGAGCCAATTAAACATCTTTTCTTTGTAAATTATCCAGTCTCAGGTATTTCTTTATAGCAGTGCAGGAATGGACTAAAACATCACGTAGTCACAGATCAGTGAATCCCAGCTCTTTCCACTTATGAAGAACCGTTTAAAGGCACAGATTCTGGTGGCGGACGATGAATCCCACTGAAAAGGCCTTGCTTTAGCTGCTTTCTCTGCCTAGAATCCTCCCCCACTGATACCCGCTTGGCCAATTTCCCCACCTCTTTGAAGTGTTTATTCATATCTCTCCTCCTCAATCTAAATAGCTGAATTAGTTTCCTAGAGCTGCTGAAACAAATCTGTGGATTAAAACAACAGAAATTTATGCTATTACACTTCTAAGGGCCAGAAGTTGAAAACCAAGATGTGAGCAGGACCATGCTCTCTCTGAAGACTCCAAGGGACCCTCCTTACTTGACTCTTCCTAGATTTGGGTGGTTGCTGTCAATCCTTGGCATTCCTTGGCTTGTAGATACATCCCTCCAATCTCTGTCTCTGTATTCATGTGCCATTCTCCCTGTTTATCTGTTTTCTCTTCCTAGAAGGACACCATTCATTGTGTTAGAGTCCCAATCCATTATGACTTTAAATTAAATCATTATATCTGCAGACTTTATTTACAAATAAGATCAAATTTTGAGGTTCTGGGTTAACATGAATTTGGGGGTGAACAGGAAACCTTCCCTCTGGCTTCCAAAAATTCATCTCTATCTCGTGTGAAAAATGCATTCACCAAATCCAACATCTCCCAAATTCTTAACCCATTGTAGCATTAGCTCTAAGCCCCAAATCTCATCTAGGTACAGTCAATTCAAAAAGTTCCAAATCTCATCTACTAAATCATTTAAATCATGTATGGGCGAGACCCTGAGTATGATTTGTCCTGGGAAAAAAATTATCTCCATTTGTGAGCCTGTAAAAATCTAAAAAACAAGTTACTTGCTTACAAAACACAATAGCGAGGCATAAATAGGACAGATATTCCCATTTCTAAAAGGGACAAAATAGAAGAATAAAGGGGTTAGTGATCTAAGGCATATTTGCAACCAAGCAGGGCAAATTCCATCAGGTTTCCAGGTCTGAGAATAATTCTCTTTGGCTCATTGCTCTGACTCTAGGCCTGCTGGGGCAGCCCCACCCTTTGGGTTCTTTGTGGCAGTCCTGCCCTTTGGGCCCCTGACTCCACCCTCAAAGTCATTCTTTCTTCATTTCATCTCATCTCTGTCTATTTCATTCAAGACCAGCAGAGTTTCTTCTACTCTCAAAACTCATAGCAGTCTTCCCTGGATGTCAAGGGGATCTGTGCCATTAGACACTAGGGTTTTTTACAGATCCTTCCTAGATTACTCAATCTGTATTCTTGGTTTCTGCTGAGATGGTTGATTGGATCTGTGAGTCACACACCTAATCTCCTTAGCAAATAGTTGTTCAACCACATCCTCAGCCTTGTTACCAGATAGATGTAGAATTTCTCAAATCATCAAATGCTAGTTCTTTTTTGCCTAACAGTTTATTCCTCAACTTATATTTTTCTTCTCACAACTTACTATAAGTAGCAAAGAGAAGCCAGGCTGTACCTTCCATACTTTGCTTGGGAATGTCCTCAGCTAAATATCCAAGTTCATAATTTACAAGTTTTACTTTCTACTCGAAAGTTGACCACAGATGAGTCAAGTTTTCTGCTACTTTATAACAGGGAGTACTTTTCCTTCAGTGTGCAATAACATAGTTCTCATTTCCATCTGGACATAATTGAAGCACTTTTAACTTTAATATCTGTAGCAACATTCTGTTCATTAGAATATACGTAATTTCTGTAAGATAACGGAAGTTTTCTCTATAATTCTCCTTACTTCTTTTTGAGTCCTCACCAGAATTCCCTTCATTGGTAT
This sequence comes from Theropithecus gelada, assembly GCF_003255815.1. NCBI lineage: Eukaryota > Metazoa > Chordata > Mammalia > Primates > Cercopithecidae > Theropithecus > Theropithecus gelada. Next base: position 86,986,088 of record NC_037672.1, on the reverse strand, counting down.
TTCTGCCAACAATATCTTCAGGCAATCTAGGCTTTTTCCATCATGCACCTCAAAATTCTTCCAGCCTCTATCATTACCCAATTTCAAAACCACTCTCACATTTTTAGGCATTTATTATAGCAGCACCCCACTCTTGGTACCAAAATCTGTATTGGTCAAGGTTCTCTAGAGATTTGTTTTAAGGAACTGGGAAGCTTGCATATCCAAAATCCATAGAGCAGGCTAGTAAGCTGGAAGCTTATGCAGAAGTTAATGTTACTGTCTTGCCTTAAGTACAAAATTTGTAGAGCAAGCCCGCAGGCTAGAAACTCAGGCAGGAATTAAGTCTGTGATCTTCAGGCATAATTTCTTCTTTTCTGGAAACCTCAGTTTTGAATGCTCTTAAGACTTTGAACTGATCGGGTGAGGTCCACCTACATTATCAAGGGTAGTCTTTACTTAAAGTCAACCATAGTAGATTTTAATCACAAAATGCCTTCAAAGGAATACCTAAATTAGTGCTTGGTTAAATAACTGATGCTATAGAGTATCCAAATTGATACAAAACTAACCATTACAACTGCTGACCGACATCCCACCCCTCCCTTGCACTCCTATTCTCCTACCTTGACCTTTATTTATTTTTTGCCACAGCACTTAATATCTTCTCATGTATCCTATAATTTACTTGTTTATTATGCTAATTACTGTATCCTTCTTCCTTGAATTTATGAAAATAAGGAATCTTTTCTAGTCTTTCACTGATATATTCCAAACACCTAGAATAGTGTCCAGCACTCAATAAGTACATGTTGAATGAATGAATTCAGACTGTGGAACTAACTGGAAAGTTACCATCATTGGATGAATTATTTAACTCCACTGAACAATTAAAATCAAATAAGCAAACGAGAATCTACCTCCTAAGGTTGTCATAAAGATTAAACAAAATAATGTTTATAAAGGTCCAGGCACACACACGATGGGCATCTACTTCAAACTTCATCCCTCCTTCACTGTCAAATACTTTGCCACACAACTGTAAGGCCCTGCCTGTCTGAGCAGTAGGATAACACTTGGCCTCACAGTTGGATGGTAGGGCTTCCAAACTCACATGGTCAGGGTAATTAGCATCACATCCAAAGCCTCCTCTCCTTCATTCAGGGTGAGCAAGGGCTTATTTCATGTGTGATCTAAGCAAAGAAAGAGAAATCATTAGAGTGAAGTCAAGGAGAGCTTCCCAGGCTGGTCCAGTCTGCACAATGCTAGTTCCAGCATGTTTGAACAGCATTTTGAGAATTCCCTCTCCACCCAAACCCACAGGCAGATTCACATGTCTGGGTATGGGGACGTGGGTGAATGCTGAGAAACTGCCGAGGGCTACCAAGTATCCCCAGTTCAGTGGTTCTCAACTTTGACTGCTCTTTACTATCATCTGGGGAGCCCTTAAAATTTCTGATGTCCAGGCTGTAAGTAAATCAGAATCTCTCGGTGTGGGATCCAGGCATCAGTGCTTTTTAAAGCTTCCTGGAGATTCCAACGTGCGGTTGAGATTCAGAACTACACCCTTAAAGGCTCTAGGTCACACTTAAACCAATGTTTCTAAAACTTTCACATGCATATGAGCCAACTGGGGATCTTGCTAATGGTGCAGACTCTGCTTCAGTAGCTTTGGTGCTGAGATTCTGCATTTCTAAGAAGCTCCCAGGCAGACACTGAGGCTGCTAGTCAGCAATTACATTTTCAGTAGCAAGACTCTACTAATTTCTTATCCAAAAGAGGCCCTGAAGGTTTGGGTAGTTTTAAAACTAATACAGGAGTTGGTATTGAATCTAGAGAGTGTAGGATGGCTACAAAACTCACGAAGAAATGGGTTTTTCTACAAACCTTTTGTTGTTGCTTTTTTAATTTTTGTTTTTGCTTTTGTGAGATAGGGTCTTGTTCTGTTGCCCAGGCTGGAGTACAATGGTGCAATCAGGCTCACTGCAGCCTGGAACTCCTGGACTCAAGCAATCCTCCCACCTCATCCTCCTGAGTGGCTAGGACTATAGGTATGCAACCACCAGCTAATTTATTTATTTATGTATTTACTTATTTATTGAGACAGGGTCTCACTCTGTCACCCAGGCTGGAGTGCAGTGGCATGATCTTGGCTCACTGCAACCTCCACCTCCCAGGTTCAAGTGATTCTCATGCCCCAGCCTCCTGAGTAGCTGGGAGTAGCTGGGACTACAGGTGCGTGCCACCACACCTGGCTAAATTTTTGTATTTTTTGGTAGAGATAGGGTTTAATCATGTTGGCCAGGCTGGTCTCTAACTCCTGGGCTCAAGTGATCCTCCTGTCTTGACCTCCCAAAATGTTGGAATTACGGGCATGAGCCACCATGCCTGGCCCCTAAAAGCTTTCTTAAGCTGTACCTGTGGCCTGAGGTATGCAAGCTGGTGTAGCTAGAGCAGTATATGGTGGTGATAAAGAAATGTGATTTCTGGGGGTAAATTGAGCAGATTCAAACCCTGGTTCCACCCAGCCCCATCCGTTAATTTCTTTATGCCTCAATTTCTCCATCTGTAAAATGGGGATGTTAACCATGTCTACCTCATAGTCTTGTTATGAAAATCAAATGACCTAATACAGATAAAGCACCTACAATAGTGTCTGGAAAATAGTAAGCTAGTTCATCAATTGTTAGCTATTGTAACTGTTAGAGTTAGGTTTTAGGGTCAAGACAGACATGGGTTCGAATCTCAGCTTAGCCACATAGCAACTATGCAAGACTGCTCAGGGGATTTGACCCCTCTAAGCCTTGGTTTTGTCATCTGTGAATGCCTAGTCTACCGACTTGCTGAAATGGTCAAAATAAGTGTAAAGCATATGGTGCACAGTACGCATCTAAATGGTACTTAATGAAGAGTCATATTCGGGCTAGACTTCTTCAGGTGCTAGGAGTGTTGCTTCTTGCTGACTATGTGACTGAAAGCAGGGTCACTACCTCTCTAAGTCTCTGTTTCTGCATCAGTGAAGTAAGTGATGACAGCAGTGTGGTTGGGAGGAAAAATGAGGTATATGAAAGTGCTTTATAAACTGTAAAGCTATAAAAGCACATATAGGTTTAACAGTGTAAAGATATTTCTTTGTGCCCCATTGATGGAAAATGGAAAGTGAGACTATTTTTTGTGCTGACCGTTGTGGGACTGACAAACACTTTCCCAAAGATTTTCTTTCAGTGAAGTGGGAAGTTAACTCAGGTAACATCTCACTTTGTATTCAAGCCTGGTTACACTTTGAAAAAAAATGTCATCGCTCGTTTAAAAAAAAATGCATTACAGTGGCTTCTCTGCAAATAAAGTTTGCTTCCATCTCACCCTCTTTTCTTTTATAGATTTTGGTGGCACCCCTGAGCCAAGACCTCTTCAAGCACATCACAATAAGTCCATTAAAAGGGGATGGGGAAAGGCTGTGTGCCTAATGGGTCTCTTAAAGCAAAATTGGATAATGCACTCCAGAGGGAGCCCCCAGAGTGGGTGAGGTGGCACCCAGCAGTGCCGGGCCACTTGTCTCAGCTAATAAAATTCCCCCTAGCAGCCGCTCTACGTGCCCAGCCCCTAAGTGCCATCTGGCACCCACATCTTGAGATCTGCCGCTTCTGTGTGTGATCCAGACAGCTACAGCTCACTTCCATGTGGCAACACAAGTGTATTGACATTTATCATTGGCTTCCACTTTCCAGAGCAGAGAGAGACAGGCCTGGCAGACACAGAGGATGTACATCTCTGTGGTATCACACCCAGCAGCTGACATGGGGGATTACTTTTCTATTCTGTCACCATTTGGCACAGACGCCTCTACTCAGTGCTAATGACAATCACTAGCTTGTGCTTTGAACAAGGAGAGGAGAGAGAGTTACTCCAAAATCTGTGCTCCATGCAAGCTCTTCTCTCTAGGACAAGATTATGCAACTTTTGCAGATGCAATTCACATTTCAAAAAAAAGAGAAGGAATATATATCCATATGTTTCTGTTAAAAATACTGTGGCATTATTTGAGCATGTATCTGTGCATTTGTCAGCATGTTCACATATGCATGTGTATGTGGATAAACAGCATATAAAAATACAGGTTATTTTCCCACAAACTGTATCCTAATGTTGCACTAAGCAGCACACTTACTTTTCCATTATTAGGATTCAGACATTTGTTTCCTGATCCCCACCAAAGAACTAAAAATCTTCTAGAAAGCCAAAACATTTTCCTTTCTGTTTAAACTCATTATAGTTCCACTAACAAGAGTCTCAAATGAGCCCTGAGCAAAAGAGAAAACATGACTCAACTTTTAGAGCCCCTGAAAATGCTATGTAAACCAGAACGTTCCCAAACATTGCCTCGTTTCTGCAGGTGTTACCCCATTCTTCCTAGTCTTTTTTTTTTTTTTTTTTTTTTTTTGCCACAAGCCATTGTTTTAAGGGTGAGCTCATGGTCAAAACAATGCATCTTACATAACTGTGGCTATCAAAAAAATCTCTCACCCATGTTATCAGGCATTCTCATTTATGGTGAGCTCACAGTCAAATAATCAGCCTTAAAACCAGCCAGTGAATCATACTGCCATGGTGGCAGGAAGATGACGACAGCCTCGATGTTTTGAATCCTCCAGAGAGGATACCAAGGAGGAAATGCTGGTTGGTGAACAAATGTTTATGAGGGAAAACAAAAAGACCTTACCAGGAAGGAATAACGAACATAGGCTACTATTATGCCAAGTGTGTTACCATGAACCGTGGAGTAGTTCAATAAATATTATCTGAGTTGAATTGAAAGATCTCTATCAGCCTGAACAAAGGCAAAGACAGAACTCAAATTCTATTAAGGATATGCATTTGCAAGGAAAGGATAATGAGGCAGAAGAATTCTACTCGAATGCACTTGACTTTGGATTGACCTTCCTGTCCACAGGTATTGAGGAGGAGCTGACAAGAAAGTTGCCTGAAATAAGAAGATAAAGGATCATGGAAACTAAGAGCCGGAAGTAAGAAAGATGAGCTGCCTTGAGTCCAGGGATATGAGTAACTCCAAAGACAAGAAAAATGACTCCTCATCCAGGACTTTTGACTTAAAACTATTTTGCCTCCGTATGGGTCTGTTATGGGTCCAGGCCTTCTGGTGCTTGCAAATGATGGCCCAAACCTTCTTGAGGCAGATTAATCAGTCCACTTAAGTGCCAAATGGAAGCAGTTACCTTCTCACCATAGAAACAAAAATCAAGGGTCAGAAGAAATCTCAAGAAGTCTTCCAAGGCAAGGACTTTGCAATGATAATAATAAGAGAGATGATGTGGAGAAATGGGCATTATCATACCCCACTGAGAGGAATGTAAACTGATGGAATATTTCCAGAGGACAGCTTGGCAGTATGTACACCCTTTCACTCATCTAGAGTGTAATTGACCCAATAAAGTCTAGCACTTTATTAATAGGAAATAAGCAATTTAGGCTTTGTACAAAGTTAAAGCTAAAATGGAGTTCATCCTCCTGTTGTTTCTAAGAGTGAAAAATGGAAACAATTTAAATGTTCTGTAACAGAACTGGATGAATAATTAGTAGATATATGAACTGAAATACTTTCAGCCATTAGGTTGATGTATAAGAAGATTAGCAAGGAAGCACTATATTATTCAATCAAAAAAGTTCTAAAACTATGTATCTGATATGATCCCATTTTTGTATAATGCATGCAGGGAAGGATACACACCTAAATATTGAGAATAGTTATCTCTAGATAGAGGGATAATGTTTGAATTTCATTTTCTTCTTTATATTTATTTTTAATTTCTAAATGTGCTACCGCAAATGTATTATTTTAATTATTTTCTAAATGAATATTTTTAAAGTCATATGTTCCTGCAAACATTGGCACTTAAATCCCACCAATTTCCCTATTATTTGGAGGGGAGGGGTGAGGAGAAGGAGGATCAGCAGAGATCAAAACCATCTTTTAAAAATACTATTATTGATATAGTTTTACCAACAAAAGAAGCCAGAAAATAGGGTCATAGGTCTGGGCTGGGGAAGATGCAGCCCAGACCAACCGCTCTGAGAAGTTTCAAAGCTCCAGGCATCCCTCCAGGGACCTTTTATGGCTACTCCCTCCTCCCTCTCCTCCTGATGAGGCAGCACCCAAGTGCAATTTCACATCCTTGTGGTTGCAGGTGGAGACTTTGTTTCACGGGCAGTTGTCTCAATTCTAACTGACCTCTGCTGAGGTGTCCTTGGCCCCACCCTGTCACTGGACACTGTGCACAGGTACCTACCTGGTCTTTCATGGCGCCATGCTTTTTCACTGATTCCAGTTGAGAAGTTCTTGCACTCTCTAGCCTCCTCATGCTGACCCCAGCCTCTGCTCTCCCTGCCAGTCTCAAACCTTCTCCATTCTTCAACTGGGGCCTACAGATGAAGCTGGATTTTCTTCACATCTCCCACAAGATGGGAGGACCTAGGGTACCATCCTTGACATTTCTCCTGACTAACCACAGTGTCCCTGTTATTCCTAGGTGCTGCTTCTAGACCATTCTCCTGTTTTCCTGATCACCAATTCTCATGCCCACCCAGTTTTAAAGTTTATATCATTAAATACCATCACTCGCTATCCCTTCTTGTCAAGTTTATGCACCAAACCTCAGGTTGCATCCTTCATTCCTTGAAGATTTTGCAGCCTGGTTCACAGTCACTCTCTCCATTACCACTGCTGGTATAAGAATGTGTGGGTTCAATATTCAGGGAGATAAACCTTCCTCGGCCTTGGATTCTTAGTTTCTTGATCCCTTCTCCTCTTGTGATATGGTACTCCAACTACTTTATCTGTTCACTGTCATGATCACCCCTAAACTTTGTTCCCAATAACTGAAATCCTCCATCATCTCAATTTAAGTCTTCCACTCTCCTACTGTCACCTCCTGTCTTCCTAACTCTTTCTTTCTAGTACTCCTCCTTCCAAACCCTTCAACTCACCAGGATCTAAAATGCTTTGGTTCTATCACATTTGTGCTATCTTTAACCTCTCTCATATTCTTACTTCCCTCCTAACCCAGCTTAAATTATATGATCAATTATTACAATCACTTCCTTGCATAGGCACTCAAGTTCTTGCCTCTTTCTCTTACTTCATTTTGCTAACTTAACAAAACTCCAACCCTGGTTAGATCCAATTCTCTGCCTTCACCTGTGCAACTGAATGTAGCTGGAGAAAATCAAAATTATTTTGGATGGTTTCATTTAAATTCATGATTGCAGTTTTATGGCCCACTCTCTCCTTAAACCTACTTCTCTACTTTCACTCTCATCTGATGACCTTAGCTCCTATTTCATTGAGCAAGTAAAAGCAACTGGAAGGGAACTTGCACCACTACACCTACCAGCCTTCTAGCATCGGTATGCATGTACCTTCTGCTCTCCAATTGCTATGAATGAACAGTCCATGCTCCCAGCCAAGGCCAACCCCTCCAGTTATGCACTAGATCCCATTTCCTCTCACTAACTCAAGGTCATTTCTACAGCAGTTCTCTCTTCTCTCCTGCATTATTATTTTTTCTCTCTACTGGCTTTATCCATCAGCTCATGAATATTGTTATTTCTCCTACCCAAAGTCTCCCTTGATTCCACTTCTCCCTCTAGCCACAACCTCACGCTATTATTCCCTTTATCACAAAACTCCTCAAGGAGGAGGACAAAAATTTGTCTGTATTCACTGTCTCCAATCCATTCACCCCTCCAAATTCTCTAGAACCCATTCAATGAAGCTTTGCAACTCTGAAACTACTCCAGTGAAGGTCTTCAATGAACTTTTCTTTGCCAAGTTCAGTTGTCAATTCTCAGCTCTCATCGTAGTTGCCCTATCAGCAATATTGAGCAAGGTGACTGCTTTCTTCTTGAACCACTCCCTTCATCCAGCTGGAAGGACAGTATTCTTTCCTAGATTTTCTCCTACCTCATTTGCTGCTCTGTCTTGGCTTCCTTTGCTGGTCCTTCTCTTCCCCCTAACCAAGACCTCTTAGCACTGGAGGATGCTATGGCTTAGTCCTTGAACCTGTTCTCTTTTCTGTCCACACTCCCTTTCCTGGTCTTCTCATCCAATCTCATGGTTTTAAATACCATGTCTATACTTATACTGCCCACATTTATATCTTCATCCCTGGCTTCTCCCCCTGAACTCCAGGCTCATAGATCCACCTACTACTCAACATCTGTAGTTGGGTATCTAACTTAATATGTCAAAAAGCAAGTTCCTGCTCTTAACCACCAAATTTGCTTCTCCTTGGCATTTTCCACATCAAATAATGGCAACTCCCTTCTTCTAAGTGTTCTATACAAAATCCTTGGCATCTTCCTCAATTTCTCTTTTTCTCTTATATTAGATATGAGATAACCCATCAGGAAATCCTATTGACTCTTCCTTCAAAATATATACAGACCGTGACCACTTCCTATCCTTTTGTTGCTATTACCCTGGGACAAGCTACCATTATTTCTTGTCTGGATATTTGGACACAGGTTTGCCTTCTCCATCTAACAGTCTATTCTTTATTTAGCGCCAGAGTGATCCTGCTAAACATTAGTCAAGTCGGGTCATACCCTTATTAAAATCCTCCAATCACTCCTCAGTTCTCCTGGAGAGGAAGCCAAATCCATTACAACAATCTCTAAAGCCCTGGATGACCAGGCTGTCCTCTTGAATACCAATTCTTTCTTTATTTTTTGCATGTGGCAGTTGTAAAACATGGTCCTCAAGTTCCTTGACAGTCTTCGCCTTGAGAGGCCAGTGGTCTTTGTCTCCTACCTTTGAATCTGCTCTCTGTAACTACCTGATCAATAGGTTACAGCAGTTTCCACTTTCTGCCTTCTGGGACAGTTGCTCTTTGAACCCAGCCACCATGGGTGAGGCAGTCTAGCCGCCTAGAAAGCAGCCCATGTAGAGAGGAACTGAGGCTCCCGGCTAGTAGCCCTGCAGAACCCTCAGGTGACAGGCAGCACCTCCTTGCCAGCCATGTGAGTGATCCATCTCAGAAGTGCATGCCCCAGCCCCTCACTGATTCATCCCAACTGATGTCACATGGAACAGAGAGAAGCCATCCCCATCAATTCCTGCTCAAATTGCAGAAATTATTAACAAAGAAGTGATTATTGTTCTAAGCCATTAAGTTTTGCAGTGACTTATATTAGGCAGCCATAGAGAATTCCCTCACTGCAGTTCCCTGTCTCACTCCCCACTGGCCACTGTGCCCTCTTGGCTGTTCCCTGAACACCCACAAATGCTTTTGTCTCTGGGCCTTTGCACTTGCGCTTCCCTTCGACTTCCCATATATACACACGTGGCTCTCGCACTAACCTCCCTTAGACCATTAAACACTTATTATCTTTTCAGTAAGACCTTCCCTCCTAAACTGGCAAACCATGTATGATCCCATAATGTTTCCCCCTCTTTTACTTTATTTATTTTGATTTTTTTCCAGGTTAGTCATCACTAACATACTGCATGATTTATTCATTTGGATTGTTCATTGCATGTTGGGCTTACTAGAAGGTAGACTCCATGATGGCAGGAATCCTTATCTGTTTCATTCCCCGTGGATTCCCTTTAGTCTAGAATAGTGTCTCCCCCACATGCTCTTCAATTAATATCATGATTCTACTGCAGCCGTGTGCAGGGGACCCTGTAAAGAGTGTTTTGTTTTGTTTTTTCCTCAACTTTCACCTTCCCTTCCAATCTATCTTCCCTCCAGGATCTGTGTCTTCTCTCCTCCTTCCCTTTCTACCTTCCCACTGAACTAAAGCAGCATCTTTACTCCAGTCTCAAACAAAGGAAGACCCTTTACAAGTTATTCCCCACCGTGGAAGGACTTTCTTCTTCCTGGTGTCAGGAACCTCTTTTGTATCATATCCTGTGTTTATTCCTCATTCGTATTTATTTTGAAACTTTGTGCTCAGACCTCCATGCCTCATTTTTGCTTGCAAAAAGAGTAAACACTTCAGCTATTAAAATAAATGAGCAAGACCAGAGAGAGCACAGTGCTTCGGCTACAATTGCTGTGTAAAAACCACCCCAAAACTCAGAGGCTTTAAACAACATTTATTTATTTTGTCCATGAGTCTGAAATTTGAGCAGGGCTCAGTGGACACAGCTTTCCTCCGCACCGCATGGCATCAGCAGGGGCAAATCAATTAGGGGCTGGGATGTCTGCTTTCAAGTGCTTTTAGAATTTAGAGATTCCTTCTCTGTCTCAAAAAAAATCTGGCTTTCAAACTTTATCAGACTTTGTTCTTAAAAAAAAAAATCTCATTTGAAGCTGAGAGGCGAGCTTAGCCACTTTTCTTAGACTGCATCTGCCATGTCTTTGCGAAGCAAAGAATGCCACTGACCAATGTGCAGGGAAACTGAGGGTAAGGCATTTTATGACAATTGAAAAGTGCAGTCTCCACTAAAAATACAAAAACTAACCAGGTGGCACATGCCTGTAATCCCAGCTACTCAGGAGGCTGAGGCAGGAGAATTGCCTGAACCGAGAGTCGAAGGTTGCAGTGAGCTGAGATTGCACCACTGCACTCCTGCCTAGGCGACAGAGCAAGATGCTGTCTCAAAAAAATAAAAATAAAAAATAATGCAGTTACTCAAATAATGTATACTGATTGCATTTCATTGATTTATTAATTCATTTAATATTTTTATTATGAAAACGGGCATATAGTTACATAGCTATATACAGCTTATAGCTATATGCATAGGATGATTTGGAGACTACACAGGAGAGGTATCATCTCCTTTGAGGCATCAAAGGAGAGGTATCAACTAGCTTTGAGGGGTTACTTCCCAAAAGGGTGATTTCTGAGCTGACTCCTAAAGGGCAAATAGGAATAATAGAATGAGAGGTTGGTTCTAGAGATTGAGGAAGGGCTTTCTTGGCAGGATTTGCAAGGTTGCCTGCTGAGTTCCAGGCATTAGGCTAGGGGCAGGGAATACAAAGAGGAATAAGACATGCTCCTTGACTTCTGTACAGAAATTTGGGCAGATTGCCAAAACAATGTGTGTTAAGAGCAAATGTAGATGTACATAAGATGCTGTGGAAAGATAGAGAGAGCAGGAGTCAAACCAGGGTCAAAAGTTCAGTGAGGGCTTCCCAGAGGAGGTGGCCTTCGAGTTAACTGTTGACGAATGGATGAGTTTGCCAGACAAACAAGGAGTGGGAGGGGCATTTCAGGCAGAGAGAATGACACAGGCAATAAAAGAATCAGATGGCTTCTGAGACCAAGAAAGCCTCAAATATGCTAGTAAAATCATCATATTTTTCTTTCTTTAATATTTCCGGAAAATGAGTCTGCAGTGTTGCACAGCATTGTCTCACACCCCTTGAGAGTAGAAGGTTGTGCTTGATGCTGGATCTTTGTTTATCTGCCTGAGATATAGACAACCCCACACGAACCCTTGTTCTCCAGCCAAGGTACATGAGACTCACCATTCTTGTCTTTCAGGGGACATTGCTAAACTAGTTTTCCTTTCTTCACAGACTGGATGCATTCAGTTCCCTCCTTGGCCACCTCACTTGGTAAGCAAGAAGTTCATATTGAAAGTAAGCCTGTGCATAGAATGAGGCTGGACGCTGTAAGGAGTAAACAAGAATGCAATGCATTTTCCTGTCTTCCAGAGGCTACTTACCTTCCATCGGTAGGGCCTGCTTTTCAAACCTCAAATCACAGCGCTGTTACCCTTTTGATGCTCTCCAGTGTCCCTATATAACATAGAAGTTAAGGACCCGTGCTTTAAAATCATATGGATAAGTGATGTGACAAGCGACTTTCTAATCTTTTTGAGCATTAGTGTCCTCATCTGTGAAATGTGATAATACTATTAACATCATGAGCTATTTCTGAGGATTAGAAGAGTTAATGTATGTGTAGGAAATTAAGACAACTTTGGAAGTAAGTCATAGCAAGCATGACTCAAAAATGTGGTTTAAGGATAAATGAGAATTTGTTCATTTACAGGACTCAAAAATCCAGGGGTATTCCAATTACAGGACAAGTTTGATCCAGGGGCTCAAATATTGTTACAAGGACTTCAGCTTTCTCCACTTCCTTTTTTCGCTTTGCTTGAGACTCCAGATGATGTCGAGATGGCAGCCAAGAAGCCCAGACCACAACCTCCCATGTTCTAGTCTAACATTCAAATGGAAGTTCTGGGTCTGACATTCACTGGTCTGAAGATGCCCATCTCTGACCTTAATACTGTGGCCAGGGGGTGGAACATGCTGAATGGGGTAAGCCATGACATCATCCTTGAAGATAAACAGGGGTCAATTCTACTCAAACAAGTTCTAAGATTGGGAATGGGAAAGTTACCCAGAGTGAAATTTGGGTACTGTTTTACCAGAAAAAAAAAAAAAGGAGAAAAAAATGTGATATCATAAAACAATATGTCCATGACAACATGTTAGACACCTATCACCATAGCTAAAACATAATAAATACTTAATGAAAGGTCAATAGGGATTAAATTTCAGTCGTGGATATCCCAAACAAACATTGACTCAACATTCCTCTTAAAGAAGAGCCCACCCAGTGCTGAGTAAAAAAATACATTATCTGCAGCAGACATTTGTTATTTGTGGCTGCCTAAAACCTCTTGAACACTCTTTCTACATTTTGATAGTTGCCATTACCATTCAACAGTGTCTTATGAATCCTGGCTACCCCTAAATAGGACACAAAAAACACTTTATTTTTCCCACCCCCTCCCACACTGCCCTTCAGTTTCTTTCAATCCTGTTGCATCCATGAGAGACTCTCATTTGGAAGTGAGTTAAGGAAATGAGGGGGGCATGGAGCACGCATTGTGCTGGTGCAGGTGGTGGGAGCCATCTGGTTGGTACCAGGGTCAGCGTGAGGCATCACCCTTAACAGGTCAGTTCTCTAAGGTAGTGTTAAGCGTTGTTCCTAGAGCATCAGCCCAGAGATTATTCCTCTAGCTCTTCCAGAGATTCTAGGAGTGTTTAATATTCCCTTAACAACACTTCTTACATAAAGCAGGTACAATGATAACGTTATCTGCAAATAAGAACACTAACTGATACTGCCCAATAATTCCCACAGCTCTGGCACTGCACAAGCTTTCATTACAGCTGCATGCATACATTTTATGTATCCCTTGCATACAGCTGTATGTGTCCCTATGCCTGTGTCTCATCTTCTTATCAGACTGTTCCCCACAAAGCGAGCAAGTTGCCTTTTAAAACACTAACACTAATCCCAGCACTTTGGGAGGCCGAGGCGGGTGGATCACCGGAGGTCAGGAGTTTGAGAGCAGCCTGGTCAATACGGTGAAGCCTCGTCTCTACTAAAAATTCAAAAATTAGCCAGGCGTGGTGGCAGGTGCCTATAATCCTAGCTACTCGGGAGGCAGAGGCAGGATAATTGCTTGAACCCAAGAGTGGAGGTTGCAGTGAGCCGAGATCACACTACTGCACTCCAGCTTGGAAAACAGAGGGAGACTCCATCTCAAAAAAAAAAAACGCTAATGCTGGAGAAACACCAATTCTATGTATGACTAAATAAATGGACACATCACTGACCTGAAAGATCAATTGGGAGAATATAAGAAGCTTAAAATGTGAAAGGATTAGGAAATTATCTAGCTCTTACCAAGCACTGGGCAGATGAGAAGTTGAAGACCTGGGAAAGTTAATTTGGCTTGAAATTTTACCATCATATTTCTAATTGATATTAAGGATAATATTAATTATTTTTAAGATTCTCTAATTTTATTTTGGTGGCTATTATTTGAAAGAATTGAACCGGCTTTGGACATCTATTTTTCTTCTCGTAGAGACTTTGAGCTTTGTGACATTTATTGCAACGAGCTTCAGCCAGCGATAACATCAAACAGGAACATACTCTGTATTTGTTTTGTAGTGGCTGCACCCTGCTGCTGGGTCAGAGGAAGGTCCAGCCTTCAGAGCATGGATTCTGGAGCCAGAATGGCAGAATTTGAATTCTGACCCTGGAACTTTCTAGCAATCTAACTATATGCAAGTTATTCTCTTTATGCTTCAATTTTCCATCTGATAATTGGGTATAATGATAGTATTTACCTCATAAAGTTGCTGTGAGAATGAAAAGAGTTAATATTTATGAAGCATTTGGAACAGTGCATGTTAGTATGCCATAAGTCTAACATGAATTTTGTGTTTTTTCAAGATATTAAGCGTGCAATTAACCAAACTCTTACGTCTTTCAAGTATGTGGCTGCCAATTTAGTCTCTCGCAATCTAAAGTCGTGCCATCGATTTCATTTTTAGAGCCCAAAGGTAAGACTCTGAGTCTCCCTTTGGTGGTGCTAGCTCAGCATCACTTTCATTTTCCTTCACTCTCTGCACCCCACCCATTTCCTGGTGCAGGTGCTAACAAGAGAGGTGGAAAGAGAAGGGAAAGAAGTCTGCTGCAAACTAAGCATGCAGTGAGTCATTGAGATTTGACTGCATCTTAACATTGGCACTCAACCAAATTTAAGTGGCTCTAAGTACTTTTAAATTAGGCATACAGTTAAAATTTGACAAGCACATAAACTTAATAGCTGATTCCAGGCAAAATTACTACCAAAACTGATTTTTAACTGTCAGTAAAATAAGCCCAGGAGGTTGTTATTCAAGGTAGCCCAGTAAAATGAAATAAGGATCAGGACAATGAGAACAGTTGTGAAGATGACAAAACTGTCATATCTACAGGTGGAACTAAGTGTCTGCCCTGTTAATGGATATAGACACAATTCAGGGAAGCAAGCCATCCAAATGCATCACTTGAATCCTGTTTGGCTGTTCTGACGTAGAAGAAGAAAAGAAACAGAATCAATTGGGAAAATGTAAGATGCAGAACTACAAAAATAAACTTGCTGTCCCTGACGTCTGTGTTTATAAATGCATTATATTAAACAGCAGAGATTTTCCCCATCGTTAGCCAACATCAAGATGGCGTCTTGCATGCTTTCTTCAGCCCTAATCGTTATGGGCTTTCCTTACTCTCTCTTTGCTTCCAGCTTTTGTCTTATTCTCCCCATAAAGAGTTGGCAGAGCATGGCTGGGCAATTTCAGAAACGTGGTTTATAAGTGACCTGCTCTATTATTTTGCTATTAAAAGTGAGTCTGTGCTAACTATTCTTTGGTGAAGAAGCAGTCCCTTCCAGCCCCCAGGTGGATATTTTCCCTATCAATAACCCCAGAGTAAGTTTGAATCAAAGAAATGACACATACAGTGGCCAGATGTTTGGAGAGTAAGAAAGGGAGCTCAGTTCACACAATTGTTCTGCCTTCTTGCTTTCCGCTAAGGTTCTTTCCTGTGGGCTGTAGGACTCATTAACAGACAGCTCTGCTCTGGGCATGCACACCAACAGCCTCAGCCTAGCCCTTCACTGAGAGGCTGCTAACAGGCGGCCTTCCTTTTCCTGTGCAGCTGGCGTTTGCAGAAGGACATGATTTGAAAGTTGATTTATTTACCCTGTCTTAAAAAAAATGAATGGACATAGATGTCTGTTTGTTGAAACAATTAATAAACTCTAATGATATGATTAGAATTTAACAGAAAAACATCCTTGGCTTGCAGGTGGAAATTCAAGGTCTTCAACTTTTAGGATGTTCATCATGTAGCTGTCTCACTCAGAACAAGATAAGATGACGTGTTTGGTCTTTAAAAACAAAACAATAAAACAGCTGATCAATTCTTGTTTTTCACTCTACAGCCTTTGAGTCATGAATGAAGAAAATCGCTTTCACTTGTGGGAGCCAGTGGGCTCCAGTTCGTGTTGTCTGTGTTGTCCATGGAGACTTTGAAGATGTTTATATGCACCTCAACTATCAAGAGGAAGAGAACATGCCAGAAAGGGCCTCTTCCTCTTGGGCTAGCTCCTCCTCTCGAATCCCTTCAAAAAGTCAGTGTGTCTGAGACACAATAGACACAGCTTAAATAAAGGGAAAAGGGGTAGGCCTTAGAAGATGTACTTTCTGTCTTTAAAAAAATGTATTCATTAGTTTGGGGAAAAATATAAACACGCACACCAATTTAAAAAACTTTAAAGGACTGTTCAGTGAAAAATCATTCTCTCTCCCACCCTCACTTCCCATAAGCCACCATGTTCCCAAACCAGAGGCAACTGCCTTTATATTTCTAGAGTATTCTTCCAGAGACATCCTATGTAGATATAAACATTCATACATACATGTATATATGCTTTTAAAATATACAAATAATAATGTACAATACACATTGTTCTGCACTTTGCTATTTTTTTCTCACTTAACAATACATCAGACAAAGATGTTTTTTCTGCTCAAAGTGCCATCAAGAGAGAAAAGTCATTCTTCAGTTCAATGATCTGCATCTGTTTCTGGCTTATTGTATTGACAACAAATAAAATGCAAGTCAAACTCTACTGCAGCTATAGGTAATCTTGGCCTGGAGAAATATGAATCCTCTTTAAAACCTTCAAACTTTGAATAACAGAAAGTGTGGAGTGCATAGAGGAGAAAAGGAAGGATGAATTATGTTTAATAGAATCTTTTGTGGAACTGACAATTGAGCCGAGAGACATTTTGGATGCAATCTTGCAAAACAATTCCTTGCCCAGCTCTAGTAAGTAGAATGCAAAGTTATTGGCTATAATAGCATAATTTTTGCTAGTTAAGGATCTCTCTAAGTGGCATAGTATCAATATTCTGGATACAACATGAGGGAGGTAGAAAGAGAACAGGCTTTGGAATCGGGCAGACCTAGATATTAATACTGGATATACCAGTTATTAATTTAAATGAGTTTTCTAATCTCTCAGACCCTTGGTTTTCCTTTATGTAAAATGGAAATACTGTACTTCCTTTAAAGAGTGTTTGTGACAATTTGTTTTTTTTTTTTTTTAAAAAAAACACACACATCATAGGTGTCCACTATTACTGTGATGCTGCATAACAAATAATCCCCCATTCTCCATGACTTGAAATAATGAACATTCATGTTGTGTTCATGTTTCCATTCACTGTAGTTTAGATGTACCCAGCTGCTCTTGCCTGAGCTTTCCTGGCCTCTAGGCTTGGGTCTGGTTCAGGTCTGCTTTACGCGTCTTGATTTCAGGTGAAAGGGTGACAATTGCCTGGGGGCAAGCTTTTCTCTCATGGCAGAAGATAGAACCTCGAGAGGATTGGCATCAACTCACCATGCCTCTTAGAGACTCAGCTGGTCTATAAGAAGGGAACATTGTTACTTCTGCCCACATTCTATGGGCCAAAATATCACAAGGCCAGGGCCAAGATCAAATTCAATGAAGTAGGAGGAATGCTCTCCCTGTAGTGAATCACAGCAAAAGCAGGTAGGGGAGGAAGAATCACAAATAATAGATTCAGGCCCCCAGTGCAACACCAGGCATCTAGAGTGTTCACATAAATTGGAGCTATTATCACTATAGTATCAAACAGGAAAGATATTAGAGATAGTACTGAATGTATAACAATTCTAAAACACACCTTCAAAGCAATTTTTTAAATTAAAAAACAAAACACTTTAAAAAGTCAATCCGTTTATAATTTTGTTCTTCTCCTAATCAGAGTAGGCATGTATGAATCTGAAAAAAGGTGCCTCTCTAAGCAGATGAACCCTAGGGCCAACAGCTAGGCAAGTGCATGACAAGATCCCCCTTCCATGCGGCAAATGCAGCTCTGCAAAGAGCCCCTAACTGGGCTGGGAGAGCTGAAAGGGAGCTGCCCTTTCCACTGAGCCTATTGTGCAGTGCACGACCTACACACCATATGCTGCAGTGCAGCTCCTGAGAATGGAAGGTGGTCTGGGAGCCTCATCCTGCTTTCGGTTCTGGTTCATTGACACCATCGCTATAAACAATTTCCTTGGAGCTTTGATTCACAGCTTTCTTTCTGCTTTCCAAATTATGGACTAGAAAATTGGAGCTTTGGGGACACACTGGCACCTATTTCCCAGAGCTCCTGCGGCTTTTTACGTCTCCCATCTGAATCCAGACCCAGGTGACCTAGCAGTTCCCAGACAGCTCTAGGGCCTGGAAACTGGGATCACAGACTTACACAACTTAATTTTCTTCATCCTGACTGACAGGATGAGGACAGAAGGGAAGAGGAGGGAATTCTAAAGAAGCTTTAGAAGGCACTGACATTATAAGCTTGTGGATAGATAAGCAGCTCATGGGGAGTGGAGTGCGAAGCAGCAAACACGGGGGGAGAGATTGAGGGAGGCACCCCAGGGTGGGGAGGGGGGAGATCCTTATGTCTACATATAACAACTGCTATGAGAAAAGATGTGCAATTCAGTCCTGCATTGCTTATTTGGAAAATTAATTAGTAAGTGGTTCGCAAACAATGGTTCCACTGAACAGAATATTAATCTTCCCCCAAATTTATTTAGACCCTAGGCATAGAGGGGAGAGGAAGAAGGAAGGATCAGGGAGAGGAGGAGGGAGGGAGGGAGAGAAAGAGAAAGGTACAGGATGGGAAAGGATAGGAGAGGAGGGGAGGGAAGGCAGGACCTGTGTCTGCTTTGTTCCCCAGGATTAAGCACAGGGCCTGGCCTGGAGAAGGTGCTCATTAATACGAGAGTGTGTGAGTGAAAGAGAAGGGAGATTGCAATATTGACATCCATGATTCTACTGAAAGCATCGCCAAGTGACTACAGTGAGAAATCTTATGTTCCTGCTGATCTGCTAAATATGTTATTTGAAGAGCCACCCCATACTCTTTCTAGCATAACTCATCAGTCTTGTCTGTACCGCCTTTCTCATCATCCTAGATTTAGTTCTTCTTTTCCCCATCCTGCAGGCAGCGTAAAGGCCAGCATCCCGTGCTCACTTGCCCTCTCGCCCTCTCTCCTGCTTCGGTTTTCCTGTTTTCTTGCTTGCAAGTGTCTGTTAGACACTTCCTCTGAGGTTTATTTGCAGTCTGACCTGTGAGTCTTTGAAATATTCTCTCTCATGGTCTCACTCCAGTGACACCATGAGCAAGGCATGGGTAATGACAGCTCATTTGGAGATATTAGCTGCTAGGCTGTTTTCTTTTATGCTGTCTAGGTGTAGGCTCTGGAAGAAGACAGAAGCACTGAAGGACGTTTCCTGAGTGAATTTGAACACCATGCAGAAAAAAAACCTGGCTTCCTTTCATCTTTAAAATGTAATTGGGTCCAATCAGGCCTAAAATGAATGTGTCTGGATGTCCACTCTCAGGAATGAGTCCTACCATTGGTCAACCCAGCCTCCTTGCCAGACCTTTCCAGATCTGTTCGGAACCCAGCTGCTGGAGTGGAGATTCAACATTCTGGGTATGGCTTGTTTATTTCGAAACAATCATGAGGCTTGATTTGATGTAGTGAAAGAAATTAGTGCTTGCTCAATATGGCCCAATTATTACAGCATTAATTCATACAGATTAGCAGCTGACATCGGCTGGGAAGCACACATCAGGACATTTCAATACATGTGGCTAAAAAGAGCTACTTCTCCACGGCTGCTGAACTCCCCAGCTCCACTCCCAAGCCCCGATGATGACTCCATATGTGGAATGACTTTCACATCAAGGGCATATAGCATTATTTTAATATTAGCTGTGAAGGGACAAACAGAACCATGGTTGGGAGATGCCCCCAAAGCTCGTCATCAAACAGATCCCCTTTAAGACCTACTTTTTCCCAAGCCCAGGTTTTAACCACTAAATGACTCTTCAAAGATGAAAGAAACTGGTACATGCTAATAGGAAACATAACCACACACTTTCTTGTGAATTATCAAACTTAGTATGTGAATCCACACCTTGTGCAAGCAGTTAAGTATGTTCTCAACTGCAAGTAACAACAGCTTAAACAAATAAAGGACTGTTTACTTACTGTTAGGGAACTGAACTGAGTCCTGCCAAATTTCATATGTTGGATCCCTAAACCCCATAACCTCAGAACATGGCTGTATTTGGAGACAGGGCCTTTAGAGGGGTGACTGAGTTAAAATGAATCATGGCCCTTGGCTGGGCCCTTTATTATTCAGAATTCTCCACAGAAGCAGAACCATTAGGATATGTACACACACACACACAGAAGCACAAGCACGCACACACACACACACATACACACATTGTAAGGAATTGGTTCATATAATTTTGGAGGCTGGTAGGTTCTGAGGTCCAAGATCTACAGGATGAGTAGGAAAACTGGAGACCCAGGACAGCCCATGTGTTAATTCCAGTCTGAGTAGGAAAACTGGAGACCCAGGAGAACCCATGTGTTAATTCCAGTCTGAGTTCCAATGCCTAAGAACTAGGAAAGCTGATGGTGTAAATAAATTCCAGTCTAAAGGCCCAGAAACAGCTAATGTTTCCATTAGAGTCCAAAGGCTGGAAGAAAGCTGATGTTCCAGTTCAAAGGCCATCAGGCAGAAAGAATTCTCTTGTACTCAGGGGAGGGCCAGACTTTTTGTTCTCTTCAGGCTTGCAACTGATCGAATGAAGCCCACTTACATCAGGAACAGCAATCATTTTATTCAGTCTACCCATTTAAATGTTAATTTCATTCAGAACCACCCTCACAGACACACCCAGAATAATGTTTGACCAATTATCTGGGAACCCAGTAGCACAGTCAAGTTGACATGTAATATTGACAACCATGGCCCAATCCAATCTGACTGGTGCCCTTATAAGAACAGGAAATTTGGACATACAAAGAGGCACTGGGGATTTACATGCACAGAGGGAAGAAAATGTGAGGATACAGTAAAAAAAAATAGCCATCTGCAAGTCACAGAGAAAGGCCTCAGAAGAAGTCAAATCTGCCAATACCAACTGCTTGATCTTGGACTTTTAGCCTCCAGAACCATGGGAAAGCCAATTTCTGTTGCTTAAGGCATCCAGTCTGTGGTATTTTGTTATGACAGTCCTAACTAACTAATATACTCACACAGCAAGAAGTCAAAGGATAGACAGCTGCTGGTGCTGGTTCTGCAGTTCAGTGGCATCCGGGTGCATGTCTTTAGGATTCTTTTGGCCTCTTTTTATGTATTAGCCCCATGGTCACATGATGGCTACTGCACCCCAGGCAGGAAGAAGCAGTAGGAGATAGGAGTTTATCTCTGTGAGGCTTCAGGAAGAAATAACCTCTCCAATACACAGCTGCCTAAGTCTATTGGCCAAAACTGCATGGCCACTATGATTTGTAAGAGAAGCTAAAAAATAAAGTATGAACCTTCCCAGACTTTAGAGTGAAAGAAGGCAAGGGAGAGGGAGTTGGGATTGTACGTTGAATGAGCCATCCTACAATACATGTCACAACTTGGTTAGCAGAAAGAATCTCATGCCAGGAATGTTCTGCACACAGTGGACACCAGATAAAGTCTTTGTGACGGAAATGGTGGGTTGAGGTTTATGATTCTCATCAGGCATGTTTTCTGTCCCTCCTCAGATCCACTTGGTCCCATCATTTCTGGACCCCTCGGCCCCTGGCTGTATCTCACTGCTATAAAGACCCACCAGATACATTTGGACCTGAGCAGTTTCAGCATTTGGGGTTGCCCAGTTGCTTGCCAAGAGGGTCCGACCCTCCCTGTAGGGACTGCTGTATCCCAAGGCTCGTTAGCCATGTGGCCTTCTGTTTCTAGGTTTTTGTTGTTATGGTTTTGCCACTCCTGATTTTGAATGAAATATTTCACCTTAAGGTTCTGTCTTCCCAAGCAGCTCCCAGCAAAGCCACGTATTGCTGGGAGATGTGAGAAGAGACAATTACCCTGTGGAGTAAAATTTGACCAAAGGCAAATAGAGAATGAGAGAAAGTCCAGTAAATTCCCTCTTTCTTTCCTCTGTGGAATTCTGCAAGATATGGTTTCTCTGTACATCCTGATTGGAGATGTCCACACAACTGAGTAGACACTGAATTAATTTTTTGTGACTGCTATAACAAATTACCACAGACTGGGTGGTTTTAAACAGGAACTTATTCTCTCACAGTTCTGGAGGCCAGAAGTTCAAAATCAAGGTATTGGCAGGGCCTCATTTCCTCCAAAGGCTCTAGGGGAGATTCAGTAATTTGCTTCTTCCAGGCTCTGGCAGCTTCAAGCACTCCTTGGTTTGTGGTCACACCACTCCAATCATTGACTCCATGGTTATAGAGACATGCCTCTCAAATCTCTCATGTCCCTTGTGAGGACACTTGACATTAGATTCAGGGCCCATCTAGATAATGCAGGATGTTCTCTTCATCTCAAGATCCTTAATTACATCTGCAAAACCCCCTTTTCCAAATGAGGTCATGTTCATAGGTTCCAGGAATTAGAATGTGGACGGATCTTTTGAGGGGCCACCATTCAGCCCACCACAGACACCTTCACTGAACAATGAACAAGGCTGTGTCTCTTCGCAGCTCATCATGAAGCAGTAGCTGGAATAGAAACATGTCCACCTTGCATTACTCCCCTGTCATTTCTTTTGTTCTTGTTCTCACTGTCTGGAGAACGCACCTCTTAAATGAAGCATCAATACTCAATCCTTGTGATAAGGTTTTGCTATGTCCCCACCCAAATCTCATCTTGAATTGTAGCTCCCATAATCCCCACGTCATAGGAGGGACCCTGTGGGAAATAACTTAATCACAGGGGTGGTTTTTTCCCGTGCTGTTCTTGTGATAGTGAATAAGTCTCACAAGATCTCATGGTTTTATAAAGGGCAGTTCCCCTGCACACTCTCTCTTGCCTGCTGCCACGTAAGACGTGACTTTGCTCATCCTTTGCCTTCCACCATGATTGTGAGGACCCCTCAGCCATGTGGAACTATGAGTCCATTAAACCTCTTTTACTTTATAAATTACCCAATCTCGGGTATTTCTTCATAGCACTATGAAAATACACCTCACCTTAGCCTCTGTTTTGAAGAAGATGAAGAATCAAATAATAATTAAACAATAATGTTACAGATCCTCATTGTCTTAGTCAATTTAGACTGCTATAATGAAAGACCATAGAGTGGGTGACTTGTAGCTGGGTTTTCACATGGTAGAGGGAGCAAGCTAGCTTTCTGGAATCTCTTCTATAAGTACACTAATCTCACTCAGAGGGTCCTACCCTTATTACCTAATCATCTCCCGAAAGCCTTGCCTCCTACTACTGTCACTTTGGGGGTTAGGATTTTAACATATGAATTTGGTAATTTGGGACAGGACACAGCAGACACAAACATTCAATTCATAGCAATAGTGTATACAGACAGACCCTAAGCTTTGACATCAGAGACACCTAAATTCAAGTCCAGACTCAGCACATTGGTAGCTATGTAACCTCAGGCAGGTCATTCATTTATCCTCTCTAAGCCCAGAGTTTTCACTTTTTAATATGAGTAATAATAATTCTTAGTTGTAGGTACATTACAGAGATAAAGTGAAATTATGTTTGCCAAATACTCAGCAAAAACATATAATAGGTACCCAATACATGTTAGCTATTATGAATATTAATACAGGCATACCTCAGAGTTATTACAGGTTCAGTTCCAGATCACTGTAATAAAGTTAATAATGCAATAAAGCAAGTCACACACATTTTTTGGTTTCACAGTACATATTAAAGTTATGGTTACACTATATTGTACTCTATTAAGTGTGCACTAGCATTATGTCTAAAAAATGCACATACCTTAATTTAAAAATACCTTATTGCTAAAAAATGCTAACAGTAATCTGAACCTTCAGTAAGTTGCAATTCTGCTGGTGAAGGGTCTTACCTTAATGTTGATGGTTGCTGACTGATCGGGGTGGTGGTAGCTGAAGGTTAGGGTGGCTGTGGCAATTCATTAAAATAAGACAGCAATAAAGTTTACCACATCAATTGACTCTTCCTTTCGTGAAAGATTTCTGTGTAGCATGTGATGCTGTATGATAGTATTTTACTCACAGTAGAACTTCTTTCAAAATTGGAGTGAATCCTCTCAAACACTACTGCTACTTTATCAACTGTACAATATTCTAAATGCATTGTTTTCATTTCAGCAATGTTTACAGCATCTTCACTAGAAGTAAATTCCATCTCTAAAACCATTTTCTTTGCTCATTCATAAGAAGCAACACCTCATCCGTTAAAGTTTTATCAGGAGATTGCAG
Organism: Theropithecus gelada; assembly: GCF_003255815.1. Classification (NCBI taxonomy): domain Eukaryota; kingdom Metazoa; phylum Chordata; class Mammalia; order Primates; family Cercopithecidae; genus Theropithecus; species Theropithecus gelada. The sequence continues at coordinate 86,961,950 of NC_037672.1, read as the reverse complement.
CAATTCAGTCCCATCTTCAGGCTCCACTTCTAATTCTAATTCTCTTGCTATTTCCACCACATCTTCAGTTACTTCCTCCACTGAAGTCTTGAGCCTCTCAAAGTCATCCATGAGGGTTGGAATCAATTTCTTCCAAACTCCTGTTACCGTGGATATTTTGACCTCCTCCCAAGAATCATGAATGTTCACAATGGCATCTAGAATGGTAAATCCTTTCCAGAAGGTTTCAACTTACTTTGCCCAGATTCATCGGAGGAAGTATTATGTATGGCAGCTATAGACTTACAACATATATTTATTAAATAATAAGACTTGAAAGTCAAAATTACTCCTTGATCCATGGGCTGCAGAATGGGTGTTATGTTAGCAGGCATAAAAACATTTCTCTTATACATCTCCATCAGAGCACTTGGGTGACTAGAAGCATTGTCCATGAGCAGTAATATTTTCAAAGAAATCTTTTTTTTCTATCAGTAGGTCTCAGCACTGGGCTTAAAATATTCCATAAACTATGCTGCAAACAGGTGTGCTCTCACTTAGGTTTTGTTATTCCATCTACAGAGCATGGGAAGAGTAGATTTAGTATAACTCTTAACGGATTTAGAATTTTCAGGATGGTAAATGAGCATTGCCTTTAACTTAAAAATACCAGTTGCTTTAGCTCCTTATGAGAGAGTCAGCTGTACTTTGAAGCTTTGAAGCCAGGCATTGACTTCTCCTCTCTAACTATGAAAGTCTTAGATGAAATCTTCTTCCAAAAAGGGCTGTTTTATCTTCATTGAAAATCTGTTGTTTAGTGTAGCCACCTTCATCAACGATCTTGGCTAAATCTTCTGGATAACTTGATGCAGCTTCTACAGCCACACTGGCTGCTTCATCTTGCACTTTTATGTTATAGAGACAGCTTCCTTCCTTAAACCTCATGAACCAACCTCTTCCAGCTTCAAACTTTTCTTCTCCAGCTTTCTCACATCTCTCAGTTTTCACAGAATTGAGGAGAGTTAGGGCCTTTCTCTGGATTAGCCTTTGACTTATGGGACTATTGTGGCTGGTTTGGTCTTCTATACAGATCACTAAAACTTTTCCCACATCAGCAATAAGGCTGTTTCACTTGCTTATGATTCATGCGTTCACTGGAGAAGCACTTTGAATTTCTTTCAAGAACTTTTCCTTTCCATTCACAACTTGATTAACTGTTTGGTGCAAGAGACTTTGCTTTTGGCCTATCTCAGCTTTCGTCATGCTTTTCTCACTAAAATTTCTAGCTTTTGATTTAAAGTGAGATATGCGATTATTCCTTTTACTTGAAGGCTATCGTAGGGTTATTAATTGGCCTAATTTCAATATTACTGTATGAAAAGGAATGAGGGAGCCCAGGAGACAGGCCTATCAGGGATACAGTCAGAATATACACAACGTTTATTGATTAAGTTTGACATCTTCTATAGGTGTGGTTCGTGGCACCCCAAAATGATTTCAATAGTACTCTATCACAGATATAATAATAATGAAAAAGTTTGAAATATTTGGAGAATTACCAAAATGTGATACAGGGTCACAAAGTAAGTGTATTTTGTTGGGGAAAAAAAAAAAAAAAAGAAAAGCAGTGCCAATAGACTCGCTTAACACAGGGTTAAGTTGTGTTAAATAAATCTTCATTTTGTAAAAAATACAGTATCTGAGATGTGCCACAAAGCAAAGTGAAACAAAACAAGGTGTGCCTGTCTACAAACGGATATTAGCAAAATATCCCCTAAGGCCATCTGCAGTGAAGTAACTCTCCTCAGGCTCTGGGACGATGGTGGATGGTGTCCACAGGACAACGTCGGCTCACTCCCACAGTGGAGACAAGAAGTCATAGTTTCCTTGCAGCTCCCAACATGTGCATTTGAAGAACAGCAGAAATGGTCATCCCACACATCATTGTGTCAGGGTTCATTGAGATAATCAAGCTTTCAAGATCTTTTATGACTTGACTCCAACTGACTAGTCCATTTTATTTCCTACTTTTCCCTCCATGGGTCCTAGCTTCTTGCTTTGCTGATCCGTTGCCAGTTACCAAACAGACTCAACTTCATGCTGTACTTACTACCTTAAATGCCCTCCTAGCATTCATTCACGCACAAATAATAATTCTAAATGCTTTGCTGCACTATCTTATTTAAGTACTGGAGTAGAATGATGAAAAAAATGGCAGCCTCTCCCTTTATATAATTTATATAACAGATTAGAGAAGAGAAAAATACTTACATTATTTTAACAAAGTATGGTCAGGTTTTGGAAAGAGAAACTCGTGAGTGATACAGGAACAAAGAGCAGAGAAATCAAACCTATTATCTGCCTACCCAAACCTACCCATTCTGGAAGACTTGGGTCACAAACTAGCCCCTCACCACTCAGCAGTTCTCTCACACTCATCGGAACGAACTGCTCCTCTGTGTTTGATATATTTTACTAGTCATATTAAACAGCACTTGCTTTATGCTATGCTTTGAGATAAATACTTGATCTTGATGTACATTGTATCATTGAACCTTTAAAACACTCCTATTAGATAAATTATTCACATTTTATAGGCAAAGAAGCTGAAGTTTAGAGACTTATGTAAGCAGATCTTTGCACCAATACTTCCCTCTTTCAGGAATCCTCTTCTGATTGTTGCCTAGCTGCCTCCTTCCTTAGGTCTAAGCTTAGTTGTCATCTCTTCCAAGAAGCCTTCCTTGATCATCCATTCTTTTTTTTTTGAGATGGAGTCTTGCTCTGTCGCCCAGGCTGGAGTGCAGTGGTGCGATCTCGACTCACTGCAAGCTCCGCCTCCCGGGTTTATGCCATTCTCCTGCCTCAGCCTCCCGAGTAGCTAGGACTACAGGCGCCCGCCACCTCGCACGGCTAATTTTTTGTATCTTTTAGTAGAGACGGGGGTTTCACCGAGTTAGCCAGGATGGTCTCGATCTCCTGACCTTGTGATCCACCCACTTTGGCCTCCCAAAGTGCTGGGATTACAGGCGTGAGCCACTGCGCCCGGCCTTACCATCCATTCTTAAAGCGGCACCACGCCAACTCACACTTGCCCAATATTCTATTTTCTTCAGAGAGCACTATCGCTCTCTGAAATTACATTTTTTATTCATTTGTTTGCACGCTTATTGTCTGTCTTCCTCTGTTAGAATGTGTAAGTACAATTAGGTTAATAAAGGTCTTCTCCTTTAAGTCAGGTCATTCTGTATCTTTGGCATTTAGAGAACTATCTGGTACATAGTAGGCCTTCAATTAATGTTCATTGGATGAATTAATAATATAGCCAAAGTCATATAGCTGGTAAGTGGCAGAGTTTAGATTTCAACCTATGTTTGTCTTTCTCCAAAGTCCAGGATTTAATTCCTTTTATAGACTGTATTCTATCCATCTTGCTTTGGAATTTGTTTTTTGGTTTTGTTTTGTTTTGTTGGTTTTGTTTTTTGTTGTTTTTGGTTTTTTTTTAACTCTCTGTCCTGTATGGTTCTGAAGGCAATGGCAATCACGACATAGACATTTTTGTGCCTCTCCTAGCTCTTATCAGGGTACCACCTTGCTCCCCAGACACTTCACCCATATTTGCAGAGATGAATTGAACGTGTTTCCATGACAACACCAGAGGAGGAAGAGGGCCTCTGAGGCCCCATATGATTTTCCTCTCCTCTCCATCGAGGCTAACGTCACAGGCTGTGGAAACTTCCTCCTGAGAGCTCTCAGCAGGTAGACCAACAGGCAAGCCTCAGGCCCGAGGTGTCACTCATGGCCTTGAAAGGAAGGCACCACCTTGGCACTAAGCTAGCTGACTCTCTGTGCAGTGTGGCTTGAGTGAGCTGCATTCCAGGGATGGAGATTTCAGCTCAACCTCCATCTAAGGATTAAGGGTAAAGTCCTTGAGCTTTTTGGAAGAGAATCATAGTCCTTATGGTAAAAAAAAAAAAAAAAAAGAAAAAAAAGAAAACAAAAAATCTTGCTTGTCCCCATTACTGAGGGAGGGGATTCTTCGCACTGAGAATAGCCGGGCATTTCAGTGGGAGGACAGCCATTGTTTCACACAGGGAGTGGACATAGCTCAGCAAAAAGGCTCCCTGATACATGATAGCTTCCTGCCCTGTCTCTGACTCTTGACTTTTCACACTTTCCCTTAGCAAAAATAACTGATGGAAACTTACAAAACTCCTCACTCAGTCCCCTTTCTCTGTTCCTTTGGAAAGATAGAGCAGTGAAGCATTTCTTTAAGGTTTGCAAAAATAAATAAAATAAAATAAAATAAAATAAAATAAAATAAAATAAAATAAAATAAAATCAGTCTGTTGTCATCAGAAAAGCCAGAGGAATAAAGAAGTCAAAGTGGCTCCTGGGCAGAGTGCCAGGTTGGCAACCCTGAAGGCAAACCATGACCCCCTGCCCTCTCCAGTCACCCAGAAGGGATGAGCTGCAGGAAGGTCAGACGCCTCTCCAACTTTTCCTCCAGGGAACCAGCCACAGTGATGAGAGCTGCCTCTCCTTCACCACGCTTTCCTTTTTGGATAGAGATTTGGAAAAGGCAGTCCACTTTCATGAATTCGCAGAGAAGGCAGTTGCCTATAGGGTATGATTTGACAGCAGCCAGACAGGATATCTTCCCTGAAGATATCTCCCTGTTGCCTAAATTTCCTCCATTAGTGGAATTCCCTTGAGTGTTACAGCATTAGTCTTAGAGAGACTGCTACTAAAATGCGAACTCTCCTGGAAAGGTTAATAGTCCACTAGGTAGGGGTCAGCAAAGTTTTTCTGTAAAGGGCCAGATGGTAGATATTTTAGGTATGTGGAACGTACAATCTCTGTTGCATCTACTTACCTCTACCTTTGGTGCAAAAGCAGTCAAAACTAGTATGTAAATGAATGGGCATGGCTGTGCTCCAATGAACTTTATTTACAAAACCTAGCAGCAGGCTGGATTGGGTCCATGGGCCATAATTTGCCAACCTAGCACTAGACTATAAATCAGTGACTTTTCTTACCACCTCTTTATCCCTAGTGCCTTTCATGTGAGCTATACAGTGAAGAGTTGCTGAAATAGTGTTTGTTAAAATAGTTAGCCAACAACAGTTCAAGAGAAGCTGATTGATAACCAACCTCTCCAGAAGGAGACTCGGGATAGGTGGATACAGTGGGAGTCTCCAAGGGTTAGGAACGGAGGAGACAGGGCTCTAAAAATCAAATTTATCAACTTACCACTTTTAACCAAACAGATCCCATTGGTTATAGTCATAAGTCTCAGAATCTTGTAACTGACTGAGATTCCTGAATTCTCCATGTCAGACCAGTGGAAAGTAAAGGCTAAGAGCAATGGAAATTAGTGACAAGCAAGGAACCCTGAGCATGGTTGCTCTTTCTGGTTCTGGCACTTTTGTTAAATCCCTGTACTCCAGAAAGGTATTTGGTCCTGTCATTCCATAGAGTGAACCAGATTCCCACTGCTCTGACTTTAGCTCTGCTAAAGCCCTTTGGTATGGAGTTAGCTGGTGTTTTGTTTTGTTTTGTTTTGTTTTTTGAGATAGAGTCTTGCTCTGTTGCCCAGGTGTGAGCTCACTGCAACCACTGCCACCTGGGTTCAAGTGATTCTCCTGCTTCAGCTTCAACTACAGGTACGTGCCACCACGCCTAGCTAATTTTTGTATTTTTTGTAGAGACCGGATTTCACCATGTTGACCAGGCTGGTCTCGAAGTCCTGACCTCAAGTGACCCGTCCATCTCAGCCTCCCAAAGTGCTAGGATTACAGGCATGAGCCAGGGCACCAGGCTTGTTTTTTAAAAAGTCAGCTCTGTAATTCCATATCCTACTTACCTTATTTTCTCCCCTGATGTGGTTACATCCCTGTGGGAATCATGGAATCTAAAGTTTGCCTATTTGTGTCTTTCAGGATGGTGGAAATCAAGATGCTGATTTTCAGCATTGATTTTAGGAGATGATAACTACCGCCACCTTAACTTTAACTGTTTTCTGGACTACCATCTTGATTTAGTAGAGGCTGGACCAGAAAGGTCTGAGTTGTGTGTAGCCTTGCAGTTCCAGACATTTGGGGACTTTGCATCAGCAGGACAGGTAAAAATATGCAACAACAACAACAAAACAGAATTATGGTTTCTTAACACAACCCACTTTTATTTCTTGCTCATGTTACATGTTCAACATGGTTTGGCAGACAGACTGTACTCATCATTGTCATTCCTGGACCCAGATAGCGTAGGATCTGTCGTGACACGTGCCTTCTTGGTCATCTCCTTAGGGGAAAGGGCATGACAAATCGTACACCAGCTTCCAAAGCCTCTGCCCAGAAGTGTTATATCTGTTCACATTTCACTGACAAAACAAGTGACACGCCACATGGAACTCCAGAATAGTGTTCAAGAACAATCCTACCACATGCCTGGAAGGATGAAATAATTGTAGGCAGGCCACATGACTACTATAGAATCCGAAAAAAAGGTCATGCATGAAGAGTCAAGTAACCTCATGGGAAAGATACCTAACTAGAAGCTGAGTACTGATACTGAGGGGAAAATTCTGAAGACCCTAAGAACAGAAGTTAATCCGAATATTTCTGATGGTATATCAGATAAAAGCAACACTCGTGGAGGGAAGAAAAATTCTTCAGGGCCAAGCTGGAGTGAGGTATGGGCTGGGCAGTTATTGAGGACAATTGACACTCCACAATGAAAGAAACCATCAGACTGCCTTCTTTCTGGAAGAAACAACTGTTTTAAAAGTCTGAGGCAAATGCAATGTGGTTATGTATAAAACAAAGGGAACAAGGAGTACTTCTTGTGGTTTCAGCACAGAGGTAGTTCTGAGATGAGATAAGATGATCAGTGCGGGAAGACATGACAGATTCTGATGGAGAAGACAATGGAGAGACGAAGAAAAAAGTGGTGTGCCTGCATCATCCTGGCCTATCAGTCACACCCTCTATGTACCATGGCACCAGTGCGTAAGGGCAAAAGCAAGAGGCCTCAGAGCAAGACTTGTAGTTGGGCAGGCTGGACACTGCACAATGTCTCAGTTAGGCTGCTATAACAAAGTACCACAAGAAGTACTCCTTGTTCCCTTTGTTTTATACATAATCTAGTATGGCAACCAGTCAGGTTGCTATAACAAAGTACCATAGACTGGGTGGCTGATGAATAACAGAAATTTATTTCTTACAGTTCCGGGGGCTGAAAATCTGAGATAAGGGTGACAGCAAGATCGGATTCTGGTGAAGGCCCTCTTCCAGGTTGCAGACTACCATCTTCTTGTTGTATCCTCACATTGCAGAAGAGCCAAAGCAGCTCTCTGGGGTCTCTTCGACAGGGGCACTAATCCCATTCATAAGGGCTCCCCTCCATGACCTAGTCACCTCCCAAAGGCCCCACCTCCCTTTACCTTCACATTGGTGGTTAGGATTCCAGCACATGAATTTGGGAGGTACACATTCAGTCCATAGCACACACCTCTAAGCAGTGCTGATTGCACTCTGATTATGTGAACAGAGCACCCTGGAACTGCCAGTGCACAGTCTGAGGAATCGTGAGTGGCAGCCCTGCCTCCAAACCCTCTTCAAGTTCTTAGACTCTTGCTCTTTACTTCACACAACTCCTGACCTCATTAGTGTGGTTTCCTATTTCTGGCATCGCCCTTGCCCTTTGAATCTGACAACAGACTCAAGATGCCTTGTTTCGACTCTGTCAGTGCTTACTTACCAGTACATAGCTTAGATATTTCCCAGGAACAAGGTCACAAAGGATGAATTCTTAGCCATGCAAGGTATGTAACCATAGTGAGGAGAGGCAGAGGAAGACTACTGTTCACAGGCACAGTGACATGCTCCACCAAACACCCCAAAGAGGAATCAGGATGAGACTGGGACTCTCATGAGCAGATAAACCAGGGCATTACTTTTTTTTTCAGTTATTGTGACTCTACCACTAAGATGGCCTGAACTGAAGAAGCACCTGTAACAGGGGCTATGCTCAGTGCCTAGCCCAATTTTTGGTATAAGTAGATCACTGTTAAATGTTCATTGAAAAAAAATCATGAATATGTATATTTAAAGAACAGTTCAACTTTCTTCTTTCCTTAGTTATAAGGGTGATGAGAATTTGACCACAAAGCAAGCTACTGAAATATGAAAAAGTCAAGCAAACCAAAGTGGAGGGAGGAAGGTAGGAAACCAAGCATTTAGAGTTGGAATACTGCTTTGAGGGTATGTCTTCTAAATATACCCTCCCTTATGAATTGGCTCTGATCGTTTTAGTCCTAAAATGTTCAGTGTTGAGGTGAGTTTTCAGTTTCTAAATGCTCATAAAAATACTAGGCAGAATTATGATTAGATTTAGTACTGGTACCACACATCAAAGATGTTTCCACCTTGAACTCTGACATTAAACTTGAACAGTACTGCTACCACAGTGTCCAGCAAATAGAGGGGAAACTGCTTAGGCTCTTGGTCCTTTGGAATGAAAGCAATGCACTTACGTGCTTCTCCCCTAAAGTAAGCATAAATGTAAATTATAATTGGATATGTGTGGTGTGAGATAACCATTTTTCATGAAATCATGATGCTCAGGAAAATAAATACTGGTGTTGAGGCCAACTCAACTTCAGAAAAACATTTGCCTCAAAATGCATATATGACCTCATCCTCATTCTTCTTTTACCTTTACTTCTTAACAGGCATATGCTGAAATGTAGGCATTATGAAAACCTGACTTGCCTTCCATAAGGCCCTTGCTTGGCCCATAAACATCTGTCCTCAAATAAACAGAAACCCTACCTTGAAAGAAAGAAGAAAGTCTGGAAGGGAGGATGGGCAGGACAGAAGACAGATGTGGCTTGATTTTTAGCACATTGTTATCGAATACATTATTCTCTGCTGAGATATGTATTGGCCATCACAAAAACCCATGCTAAACAAAGCTTTCATTCTTAAATTTGCATAATGCCTTATTCGCATGCATAGAATTCCACAAAGTATTGCTTCTGACTGAAGAATTCATTCCACCCACACACACACACACACAAAATTATGACAAAGGGCTCATGTCCATGGAATTCACTGGTTTCACCTCATGCCCATCACCCAGGAGCAGCTGGCCTTATAAAAAGTAGAATGGCCTATGGAAGCCTCAATTACAGCGCAATTTGGGAGAATATCCTGAAGGTCGAGGTTCTGTCTTTTGGGATGCCACATGTGCTTTGAATCAGTGACCAATATGTGGTCCAATTTCCTCCTTAGCCAGAACATATGGGTCCAGGAAGCAAGGATGAAAGTGGGAGTGGCTTATCTCACTATTATCCTGAATAGCCACTCACAGAATGCTTGCTTTCTGTTCCTGAAACTCTGGGCTCTTCTGGTTGGAGGCTGGAGTGCAGTGGCATGATCACTGCTCACTGGAGTCTCAACTTCCCAAGCTCAAGTGATCCTCCCACCCCAGCCTCAAAAGTAGCTGGGACCACAGGTGTGCACCACCACACCCAGATAATTTTTTATTGTTTTGTAGAGGCAGGGTCTCCCTATGTTGTTCAGGCTTGTCTTGAAGTCCTGGACTCAAGTGATCCTCCTGTCTCAGCCTCCCAAGGCATTGGGATTACATGAGTGAACCACCACACCCGGCCCAGAGGTCTATTTTCATAATAGAGAAATGTTTGTACCAGGTGACACACAAATTATTCCACTGATTCAGAAGTTGAGAGTGTCAGTGAATCACCTGGGGCTCCTAACCCCATTGACCTAGCAGGCAGAGAAGGGGGTTACTGTACTGGTTGATACTGGTTACTAAGAGAAATCAGATTTCTTTTATAAAACTATCTAGAACGCAAGAGTTTCCCCAGAGTATTTCTTAGTATACCCATCTCCAATATAAAAGCTAATGGAAAATGACAGCATCTATAGCCAAAGCAAAAAGTTATTATTTTTATACAGAACTTCAAATATGGTGTGTGAATAGCCAAAGGGGTAGACTGTGTGAATTATTAAGCTATTACCTCATAGCTCCAAAGCTACCTTTCTGTATTCTGTTCAGTGATGCTGGGGCTATCTATAGATCTCTCTTTTGGGGAGTTGGCTCTCTGTTATGTTCTACAGTAGGGAACACTAGTGGTATATCAGAAGGCCTGGGGTAGGAAGCTGCAGTTCCTCCCAACCATTGCCTGAGCAGGGACACGTCACCCTGGCATTGATAGTGTCCATCTATTTCAGCATTGACAGAACGACCTTCATTGCACTCTCCTGGCCATATCTGCACAGCCAGGCAATACCCCTTCCCCTGAGCTTTGTTTCCTTAGCCCTATGAGTAGTTGCTACTTCCAGCAATTACTGGTTCCTTTCATGGTTACTTTTGTTCCTTCAACCCTCCCATACCTATGTGATCAGTTCTCCATATTAAATTCCCTCTGTTAAAATATCAGATGTGGTTTTTGATTTCCTGACTGCACACTGATTAATACAGCCTTATAAAGGAAGCTCAAGATTATTTGACATCTCAATTACTATTACTCTTTCAGAAATATTTATTATGATGCTAGACTGCAAAAAAAAAAAGAGAGGAATATTAAGAAAATGTAATATGGAATTACTGTTTTCCAAATGACATCATCCAAACAGAAAAGAGAGAAATCCCTGTGAATGCCTGTTGAGAAACAAATTCATTTTATTAAAAGGTTTCCCTCTTTGTATTTGGAGGTTAAAGAAATGATAGAATTTATTGTCCCACTAAACAAACCATTTCACTTATTTTTGGTAAATTACACTAAATGTGGTTTAATTACTGTGTCCAGAATAGCATTTCACATCTGTGGCCCCAAAAGCTATTATCGCTATGGACATTTGGGGAAAAGAAATGGAGCCCTCTTATGGCCAATTTAAATGCTACAGCACCCTTGCAGTTCCACACTGATCGTGTTAACATCTGACCTAGATCACTGGATCTTTGGACAGAGATACCTCAGGGATCCTACCCTAAATCACCACTAAACTGACATGGAGTGTGTTGCCCAGAGAAATAATGTCTATGCTTCTTGGCACTGTGCATATATGACATATAAGCACTTATACACTGTCTAAACAAGGTCATTACATGCCCAATTTTATAAGAAGGAAATAAAGGGAATAGGATAGGTCTGACTCTGCCTAGTGTATCATTTGAAAGAGATACTTTGATCCCTTACCTGGCAGAGGTCTTAATACAAGCCATAGTAATTTCCTTCTGAATTAGTTTCACACACAGGTAAGGCCCCAGGGTATCATAGCAAGAGAAACTCAATAAATTCACCAAAAGATTGGCGTGCAAGGGGTATGTGTTGAAATCCACACATTATTACCTTTTGTAGATAAAGACAAGAGAATCCAGTGAAGTGGAGTGTTAGAGACCTCAAAGGACAAACTGGGGCAAGAGACGCATGGAAGGGGGGTAGGCAATTAGGCTTGGCATTTGGGTGCCACTCGGTTCAAATGCCATCTTAGCTCATTCCTAGCTGTGTGACTTAGGGCAGATTATTAACCTCTCTGTTTCTCAGCTTCCTCATCTGTAAAATGGAAATAACCCCATCCAGTTCAAGACAACATAGAGTGTAGTGGTTGAGCCCAGCTGCCTGGCTTCAAATCCCAAGCCTGCCTTACTGTGTGACCTTAAGCAAGTTGTTTAACATCTCTGTACTTTATTCGTAAAATGAAATATAATAGTACTGTCCTGGCAGGGTTGAAGATTAAATGATTTGATAGACATTAAGCACTTGGGCAGGTGTCTGGCTGGGTCTGCAATCATTGCCACTGTTTGAAGCACCTCATGATGCCTTGTGCATGGTGAACACACAATCAATGTTAGTTTTATTATTGGCTATCAATTATTGTTAACAATGTATTTGTCATCTTTTCCCTATCTACTTCTTTTTTTAATTAGGTCAAGTCGTATGAAACTGCCATTTTTATAGGTCAAAAATACTTGAAGATAGTAATTCCTTGGTTTAACCTAATACAGAACTATGCTTGTCACCAGGTCACATGAAGGGTTATTGGCGAGGGCATAAGACCGAAGAAGAAAATAGAGCTTTCTGCCACATTCAGGCCACTAAGCTCTGGAACCCTCACCTGATGGAGTGTTTCCTGTTCCCGCCTGTGATAACAAGTCCCTTGAGCAGTTTTAGTGAGACTTAGGCCTTCAGCTCTCCCTGTGCTAGCCTCAGAAAGGAAGAAGGTGAGAGGAGTGTATGGAAAAGGAGAAGTGATAGGTGTACAGACCACCTCGACAGGTCAGGGGAACAGAATCCATTCCAGGTAGTTCCATGGGGTGCAGGAAAAAAATGAAAAATAACGTAGGGGACACTAAAGCCACAAGAAGTCAGCAACAGCTGGGAGTGGCCACAGCCTCGGCTGCTGGAAAGATAGAGGGCAGAGGTGGCACTGCCAGAGACCACAGCCAGGGCCACCAGTGAGAGAAGCAGCCATGTGGGGCGCCTAGCCACTTGCACACCCAAAGCTTAAAGGAAAGAGGAGGAATCTCTCTCCCTTCTGCTCCTCCATCTCCCAACAGTGCCTGTGTTGGCTGAACTAATCATACCTCGATTGGCAAAGGAGCCTGGTACATGTAGTGTGCAAGGACTGTCCTCTTGCGTATAGAGCAGAGCAGGAAAGAAGGAGGGATAGATATGAGAGCAAAGAGGCAAATGTCTGTGCACAGAAGCACGAGCTGCGAGGAGAGGAAGGGAAGAATGGGAGGTGGCAGGGCTACAACATAAAATCCAGCTGCTGCCATTTTGTCTCTGGTACTTCAAAGTCTCTGTAATCCAGTGGAGCTGGAATCCTGACACTTGCCTACACTGGCCAGGTAATTCCAAAGGAAAACTGTGGGAACCATGATTAACCTATCTTTGGTGACTTCATAAAGTAGAGAAGAACACAACCATCCCCAGCAGGTGTGTTCTGGGATTCTTCCGGTCAACTTAAGACCATTCTAGCAGGGAAGTGAAGGGGCCTCCCCTGCCATGCTCACAGCCTCAGCCCTTTAGTCCTGGGACCAGGGCCAACGACCAGAGAACAAGACCTCAAGAAGAGACTCCTCGGCCGGGCGCGGTGGCTCAAGCCTGTAATCCCAGCACTTTGGGAGGCCGAGACGGGCGGATCACGAGGTCAGGAGATCGAGACCATCCTGGCTAACACAGTGAAACCCCGTCTCTACTAAAAATACAAAAAATTAGCCGGGCGTAGTGGCGGCGCCTGTAGTCCCAGCTACTCGGGAGGCTGAGGCAGGAGAATGGCGTAAACCCGGGAGGCGGAGCTTGCAGTGAGCCGAGATGGCGCCACTGCACTCCAGCCTGGGGGCGACAGAGCGAGACTCCGCCTCAAAAAAAAAAAAAAAAAAAAAAAAAAAAGAAGAGACTCCTCGGTTTACAAGTTATCTCATCTGAAACTACAGAAATCAGACAACAAAATGCAATGGGGTGTCCCAGATTGAGAACTTTCTTTGATTGTCTTGGAGAAAAAAAGGGGCATTAGCTGAGAAACTAGGTGATATGCTTCATCTCTGTGTCCTCACCCAAATCTCATCTTGAATTGTAGCTCCCATGATTCCCATGTGTTGTGGGAGGGACCCGGTGGGAGATAATTGAATCATGGGTCGGTTTTCCCCATACTGTTCTCGTGGTAGTGAAGAAGTCTCAAGATCTGATGGTTTTATAAGGAGTTCTCCTCATTCTCTCTTGTCTGCTGCCATGTAAGAGGTGCCTTTCTCCTTCCACCACGATTAAGAGGCCTCCCTAGCCAGACGGAACTGTGAGTCCATTAAACCTCTTTTTCTTTATAAATTACCCAGTCTTGGGTATGTCTTTATCAGCAGCATGAAGACAGATTAGTAAACTAGGTAATGTCTTTATTCTCACAGGATTTTACCATTGCTAATTTCTTAGTTTTGACGAATGTATTATCAATATGTAAGATGTTAACATTAGACAAAGCTGGATGAAGATTATATAGGAACTCTCTGTACTATTTTCCCTCCTGTAAATCTGCGTTTATTTCAAAATTTTGAAAAAATTAAACTCCCTCCTCCAGAAAGGTTTCTTCCATTGCCTTTAGCAGGCAGCTCCAGGGAGGGTGCCGTGTAATTGCTAACTTACTGAGGCATCACCGTCAGGGAGAAGTCGATTCCCTCCCCAGATCCCTGTAACAGTCGGTGAACACATCCAGGCGACTGTCGGGAAGATCACATCTGGGACAGATTTCTGCAGACATTTCACTACTTATAGAAAATACAAATGCATTAACACCAGCCTACTTACAACAAAAATTATTAACTCTTATGTGGTTAGTGCAGACATTGTCGTTATACTCTCAAAAGTCTTTTTGTCATGGCCGTTTGTGTTAAAGTTCTGAGCTGGGTGCTACTCAGGTTTAACAGAAAAAGTTCATGCTCTAAAGAAGTTCTTAATTCAAAACTAGTCACGGTAACTGGGCACAGATATTTGGGGCTCATCTATAAATAAACAAATTTAAATTGACCCTCATCTTTAAAAATGGCCTTAAATGACTTTTAGAAAAGTCATTTAAAGTATGAATGTTTACATATGTACATACGTAACCAGTTTAGGAAGGAATTTGATTCATTGGTATCTCAGTGTGAATTATTTTATTTTATTTTCCAGTTAACTGCTCTCACTGTTTTCTATTAAAGTCCCCACTTTCCCACTGGGTGGTGGCTACCCTTAAAGCATCTTAATCCAATTCTATAAGTTTTAATTCATTTTTACTAATTGAAACAGTCTCATCTGGTTACGAAGACCTATGCATTTTAAATTTTCAATGTTGCATTTGATTGAAAGCTGTTCCCCTTCCCTGCATAGGTGGGTGTGTGGCTCATTTGTTTCTCCCTCTGACATCTTTCCAACAGTTATCAATACTTCTCTGGCACGGGGCGCGGAGGCAAGCAGGGGAAAGTTTCCCTTTGAGGCTGGTTATCATGAAGTTATTTGCCCACTGTTATGGACTGAAGGTTTGGGTCCTTCCCCAAAATTCATATGTTAAAATCCTAACCCCCAATGTGATATTCTTTGAAGGTGGGGCCTTTAGGAGGCGGTTAGGTCATGAGGGTGGAGGGATTAATGCCCATTTTTGTTTTTTTTTAAAAGACACTAGAGAACTGCCTAGCCCTCTGTCTTCCATGTGAGGAAGAGTCCAGTCTGCAACTCGGAAGATCTTCACCAGAACCCACCCAGGTTGGCACCCTGATCTCAGACTTCCAGCCCCCGTAACTCTGAGATATAAATTTCTGCTCTTGATAAGCCACTCAGTCTATGACAATTTATTATAGCGGCCCCAACTAAGAGACTCCCTTTCTGTAAGCTTGTGGCCACTAATCTAGCTTCTGAACTATAGTCTCCTCCATGGTTACTGATGGAAATTGTATCAGTCCCTAAGAATGAGACACTTGACTCTATCTACTTTTGATCCACAAGCACTGTCCTCACAGCCACACTTTGACAGAACACGCCTCTTTGGTTATCCCCCTGGCAATCCCCAGCAAGCCTGGTGATGTGGTTTGGCTCTGTGTCCCCACCCAAATCTCATGTTGAATTGTAATTCCCAATGTTGGGGCAGGGACCTGGGGAGGTGATTGCCTCATGGGGGAGGATTTCCCCATGTTGTTTTTGTGATAGTGAGTTTTCATGAGATCTGATAATTTAAAAGTATGTGGCACTTCCCCCTTTGCTCTCTCTCTCCTGCCACTATGTGAAGAAAGTGCTTGCTTCCCCTTTGCCTTCCATCATGATTGTAAGTTTCTTGAGGCCTCTCAGTCATGCTTCCTGTTAAGCCTGCAGAATTGTGAGTCAATTAAACTTGTTTTCTTCATAAATTACCCAGTCTCAGGTAGTTCTTTATAGCAGTGTGAGAAGGGATTAGTACACCTGGGGTCGCCAAATCCACACACTATCTGCTGCCCCAATATGGGGCACAGGCTCATCACATCTTCTGGCCTTATCAGAAACCAGAATTCTGAGAGAGTGGTTTTGCCTATTCTTCTCTGCCTGGTTATGCCCTTCTCAAATAACGGTAGGTCAGGAAACCTGGTGGCTGGTTAGCCAGGAAAAGAAATGCCACTCACAGCTGGTAATTTGGGGAGTTGCCTTCTCTGGACTTTGGGAACAGAAAGCATTTATATTCACCCTTCCGTCCCCATGGGAAGAGAAAGCATTTATGTTCACCCTTCCATCCCCAGAGGGAAATAGAAGTGAAGGACTAACCTCTCTTTAGTGTACCCCCTCAAAAGAAGTTTGACCTTGACCTCCCCCTTATATCTCTTGTTGGGCAGGATCCAACCTCAGTCAGCATCTCTCACTCCCAGAACTAGAGAGTCTAACATCAAGAATTACCTCTTATTTAAACTTGACCCTAGAAAAATGCAGAGGCTTCTCCCCCCGGGACACTATCTCTACTCTGTGTAACCTCCAAGACAGAAAAGGATCTCAGTAAGGACCTCCCACCAGAGTGCCATGCACACACGCATAAATTCATTCTTAAATGAAACAGCTGCCCCCCCAATAAGATTGACTTCTGTGTCTCCAAGGACCTATTATTTGAGATGTAATGTGATGCTATAGATCTGTCCCACCTTCACACGTGTTTGAACTTTGTGTATTATTTATTCTTTAAAGCAATCGTGTCAGGGGATTGGGAAGGCAAAAATCAGCAGTGGTTGCTTCAAAGTTCCATCCATACAAAATCTGGAGGATGGGGGACATTGCATCCCCATGAATACTGTTGAAGGGGAGCTATCTTTATCGAAGGACAAAGAAATTAGCCAAACTCATCCAAAACCACAGCTTCATATTGGCTGTCTGGAGTGTCCCTAGAGAACTTTCCTTCTGTCTCATTCAAGGGCCTCTTGCATTGATTATTTAACAACTGACACCTCCCTGCTTCTCTCTCGTGTGCTTAGACTCGTGGAAAGGTCATTACCCCAGTGTTGCCTCTCTCTTCTTGTAATGCTCTTTCTGGGGATTTAGCTGAAATAAAACATAACATTGGAGGCTGAGAGATGGAAAAGCTCTCTTTCATTCCATCCAGTGGCAATAAATGTTCACAGCATTGAACATCGTGTTTCTGTAAACATTTGCTGATGGCCTACTACATGCCAGGCATAAAGTAAGTGTTGGGAGATGAAGATGAATAACTCATCATCCCTGCCTTTCAGGAGCACACAGCCTGGCAGGGGATACAAGTAATTGTAAAGGCTCAGAGAAAGTACGCCTGATGCATTCTAGGAGGGACTCGCTTGTTATTTGTGGGGACCAAGGTAAGCCTAAGAGAGGAAGTGACATACGAGCTCAGGTCTGGAAGGGCGAGAAGTCAAGGACGTGTGATGAAGAGAAGCTTTGCTCCAGGCAACTAAACCAATCAAACAAAGTCTGGAGAGCTGAGGGCTCTGGCATTCTCAGCAGTAGGACTGTGCTGTCTGTCTGAGCTAGAGCCAATGGTGTAAGCGTTTGAGAGTTATTTCCCTGATAACCACATCAATAGATCCTGAATAATAACCTTACCACCGTGTCCAGGCCATAGGAGAACTGGCTAAACACTGGAGGTTCTGGGAGCAAAATTGCCCACATTGAAATGTTATTGGTGTTCATATTTGTATTCAGCACCTGCTCATATACCAGGAGGTTCAGTAAGTATAAGTAAGCCTAATTTAATCCTTACAAGTACCCTTCAAGTTGGGACTATGAGTATATACTCCAATCTATAGATGAGAATACAGGTTTAGCAATGTAAATAATTGTGTCAAAATAATGAACTGAGCCAGGTTCGAACCCAGGTGAATATGACTCCTAATCTCATATTCTTCCAAATCTCATATTCTTCCAAATCTCATATTCCTAACCACGTTTTCCCTGCAAGAAAAATTGTGAGACATGATCTTCCATCGAGGACAGTGTATGTAATTTCTTTCAATTTTATAGCATAAATCATATTTTGAAGGCCACATGACTCTTGCTAATTTGGATCAGGTAATTTTGTCCAATATTGCACATAGGATTAATCATCCTGAGATGAAAAGAACTTCCACCCTCTACAACTGATTCAATACTGTTCCAAATGGTTGACCCAATCCTAGCTAAACTATTTGCTCTACTAGCCCCTCTAAAAATTATTCATTCCTCAGGATAGACATTACATGTAGATGGCTCCTTTCTCAAAAAGACCAGCCCTTCGTCTTCACCAAATCATGGGCCCATCAGTTCTCTGGAAAATTATTCTAAACTCCACAACACTTTTTTTTCTAATGACTATAGGAACAGATTGCATATGAGAGCTAAGCAGATTTTAAATATAAGTATGTTTTTTACTAAAGGCCTTTGTATCAGTTAAGAATTGTGTTAAGCTCCAAGTAAAAGAGATCCCCCAAAACATAGATTTAAACAAATTAGGAAGCTGATTTTTCTCAGGTGATGAAGAATGTAGACATAGGAGGTCCAGGGTAGGAATGGTAGCTCACAATTCACCAGGGATTTAGACTCCTTTTATATTTCTGTTCAGTCATCTTTAAAGGTTGTCTAGTGGCCTCAAGATGGCTGCCAGAGGTCTAGCCATCCTGTTCAAGTTCCAGGCAAGAAGAACAAGAAGAGCAGTGGACAAAACAGTATGTCACGGGAGTCAACCCCTTTTTAAGGAGCTTCTCTAGGAAGTTCCTCTCAGCAACTTCCACTTATATTTCACCAGCCAAAACTTGGCTACTTCTATCTGCAAAGGAGGCTGGGAAATTTAGAGGATTTTTCTTTGTTTCATTATTTTCATATATCAGATAGATATATGGCTACTCCTCCCCCCAAACCAGGTTCTATTAGGTAGGGAGAAAGTGAGAGGACGGACTGGCCTGGCTAGATAAAATAAGGCTGCTTTCTGACTCAGATTCAGAGGAACTGGGCTCTCAGAGGCACAGAAGCAGGCTCTGCCAGGCCTCAGGCTTCTACATTAGGTAGGAAAATAATTTTGATCCTGCATCACATCTTCAAGGTTGGAGAAGGAGCATCTCTCTTTAAGGAACAAGAAGACTACATTTTTTAATTTCAGGGAATGATCAGGAATTATACCAGGTCAGCAGTGGGTCTAGGAAGGAGACCTGGACATTCTTCAAAGGAGATTTTACCTTTTCCAGACTTCCCATTTCTATTCCTTTTGTAGTCCTGTGCTCTGGTCCCTGTTGCAAATGAGCAACTGTACTTTGTTTTTGTTTGTTTGTTTTTGTTTTTTGTTTTTTGTTTTAACACGTTTGGGGATGTTAGTACATAAGAAGAACAGTTATGTCTGCCTCAAAGTTACCAGACAGAGCAGGTAATCCAATTTTTAAAGGCGGATGTATCCTAACCATCATCAAAGCTTCATTCACCTTTGAATTTAAGGTTTTGCCCTCAAACCATGATTTTTGTTATCCTGCTAAGATCTTACATGGAGTTGTTAGTTTAATTAAATTCGGCTATTTCAAGGTGGAATACTTGACTTAACATAGGAGAAAGGTGAGAACTACAAAGACAAATATTAATCCTGCCTTATCATCTTATTTAGAAAAACTTTTTTTTATATTCATTCCTTCATTTCATTCAACTGTATTGATCAAGCAACTCCATGCGCTAGGTTCAGCATACAGCACAGGCCTTGAAACCTGGTACATACCCGCAAAGAATGTGTTTCCGATTGCATGAGAAACAGTGAGGAGCCAATTATAGTCCAGAGTAGCAAGGGTGATGATGTCTATGCATAGTCTTAAAAAATGGAAAGATGGGGCCACTGCCATACAGCAGAAAATCAGTTTGGAAGAAAAGTCAGGGAAGGCTTCTTGGACATGGTGAAATTAGAGACCTAATTGATCAACTTTCAGAGGCACTGAGCCTGAACTTCAAAGTCAATCCTCTTTTAAAATTAACAAAACCAAATTGTATGCTCATGCACTTATCTGGAAAATAAAAGCACACGTAATATCAGTACTCAAAAGCTAAGATTACAGGTAAATTCAATTTCAAAGAAAAAATCAAAATGAACAATCAACACAGTGGGCCATACAACAAAATATAACCTCTTATTAGCAGATGAGGAAAGCTTAAAATTAATGGTGTCGCCCGGTACAGCAAGCAGTGACTTCAAATTTAAACACTAGGTGGTGTTCTTAGCACGGTTTGCTGTCTTTGACGTCTCCTCAGAAACAGTGAGGGTTCACTCCTTTCCAGGAAAAACAAAGCAAAATGCTGAGGACCCCTGTCACAAAACTAATCTGATAAGAAGAAATAACACCTTTAATGGTATTCTTTTCTTACCATGAGCAGTACATTTATCTTTTTTTAACAGTAAATATTTTCTGGTAGATAGGCACATTATTCCTTGCAAAAATGAGATGGAACCACTAGAGGGACAAACTCTCCCAGGACCTAGTCAGCCAAGCAGTTTTTTAAAGGCAGCGATAGTCTCTGGATACCGAAGCCAGGAGTTAGAGAACTGTATTAAAGTATCCCCCAAGCAACCTGAACTCATTACTCAACTTCATAGTCTCCAAGGAGAAGTTTGCAATTTAGAAGAAGTTGATAGAAAATGTTCTAAACCCAAATCACCAAAGCTGGGCCTCGTTACAAATGCCTGCCTCCTCCTCCACCAAGTAGAAAATGTTAGATTAGAAGACTAAGGGATACTATGCAAAGCACGTTAAGCTCCTTGAATAAAAGGAATTAGGAGGATATCAGATGGTAGCAATAAGTTTCGAAGACGACAAAGGGAAGAGGGAGACCTTACCTTGTAAAGCCATTCTCCATAAAATAGAAAAAAATCAGATAGCACAAGGCAGAGAAGAAAAAAAAGAAGCAAATAATTACAACAGAAAGCATTTTAGGCCAATAATCAACCTACAGAGGGGAAGAATATAGATCTCTTTTATCTAAAAGAAATGAAGAGTTTTTAAATGTAGAAACTAGAAACCAACTAATACAACACTAGGCAGAGAATACAAAAGTAGAAAATGATTTAGTCCTGAAAATATTTTAGGCAAATAGTTCATTGATATTTGGTTTCCAAACACTAGTCAAAGAACCAGTCCTGATCCATGACAAAGTTTTCACTGGTCTGTGATGAAAACCAGAAAATAAGGACGTTATAAAGAATATTTCAGAAAGCTAATTTTTTTTTTCTTTTTTAGATGGAGTTTCACTCTTGTTGCTCAGGTTGGAGTATAATGACGCAATCTCAGCTCACTGCAACCTCCGCCTCCTGGGTTCAAATGATTCTCCTGCCTCAACCTCCCGAGTAGCTGGGATTAGAGGCATCCACCACCATGCCCAGTTAATTTTTTTTTTTTTTGTATTTTTAGTAGAGATGCAGTTTCACCATATTGGCCAGGCTGGTCTCCACCTCCTGACCTCAGGTGATCCGCCCACCTCGGCCTCCCAAATTGCTGGGATTACAGATGTGAGCCACCGTGCCCAGCCTAGAAATCTAAATTTGATAAATTTAAAGAACTTATTTTTATTCTCAGATTAGATCTTTTCTGCCTTTTTATGGCACAAAGTTTTTTCTAAAGTTTAAGAAAAGAAAGAAAAGGCTTCTCCTAGGAAGTGGTCATCATAGAGGTGTTTATGTGTTATTTCGTTCTGTTATTAGTCCTTATTCTACAAACTCTAATTTACCATCATTATGTATGTTTTTGAAATGTTACTGGTCTGAGAAATCCAAAAGTCTGAGAACTACTACATCAACAACTAATTTAAGAGAGAGCTAGTCAGCAAGGTGTTATTCACTCATTTATTCAAGAGCCAATTACAGTCCAGAGTAGCAAGAGGAATGACGTCTAAATATTCGTTGAGTCTTTCAGTGGTCCTGGGCTGCACTGGGCCAGGGGTGGTGAGCATTAACAAGGCTGGCATTGGTCCTCCTCACAGAACATGCCATCGGGCAGGAATGTCTGGGGTGGTGAGTAGGTTGAGGCCCATTGTGATGTTAAGGATGATGGTATATTAAGTTTGTAATTGCACATGGGATAATTTTTAACAACGAATGTAGAATTTTGCACTATATCTTTTTTAATCCACCTTGGATGAACAGTGTGTTTCTTTCCTGTAAAAACTGAGTAAGTGAATGTCTGTTTCTATCAAGCTACTTTAAAACTATATATCCGCATCTCACTATGATAGTTGCCAGGACTCTTGGTTCAAGGCCCCGGGCTGGCTGTCTAATAGTGTGCCGCAAAAGGCATCTCGGTAAAGATGGAGCCCCAAAGGTTGCAGAATGAATATCCCTGACCTATTCTGAAAACGTAAAGCAGTAAGGTCTAGGTGAGGACAAGGGAATTTATTTCTCACCCTGCCGGGGAAGGAGGAAGAGTCAGTTTAAGGGATCTATGGAGGCTCTTTTTTCCAAAGCATCCCTGTACAGGCATCCCTGAGGGACAGCCAGCTAGCTGGTTACATTGCTTTTCAATGTGACATTTCTGGACTCTCGGGATCATCGGGTTATATTTGGAATTCATCCTGGCCACTGTTTGGGTCTCCCATCTTTAACAGTCAAATCAGTAGGACAGTTTTAGATAGAAAAGATCGATAAAACCTGGCAGCCCTTGCACTGGTTTCCATGGTGACATGCTGAGCACCTACTGGTCCTTAAAGACCAGCAACATGCATAGTTAAAATAAATAATTTCAGGGCCCTCTAGCCTAGAATATAGGGATCCAAGATAAGAAAATTTTTAAAAGCCAGCTCTTCTGGAACCTAATTGACACTATACATACATACACAGGGAGGGACGTTAAAAAGTAATATCCAAGCGTGATTTTGTTTATAGAAAAATTAAAAACAAACGGAGATTGGCTGTAAGTATTTTTACATCACAGAATTGTTTCAATGCGTTACCTAGAGCCTTACTTGCTGAGCTCTTCAGGTCCTTTAGGGAAGTGTTTCAGAACGTGTACAATCTTATCATTTCTTTTATCAGGACTTGAGTTCTCATAACTGTGTACCTCTGTGCCTTACTTTACATTTTAAATTCACTTTAAGTTACTGTTTCTACAATAAACCCTCCATCCCCAACACACTGGGGCACACTTGGCCCCTTTGAGCCAGTGTGGGCTGCCAGCACTGTGAATAGGGAGCGTCTTCCCTGCCTCACAGCGTCTGCACACTTGGTTCAGAGATGTCTTTCCTGTATCCCTCACAACCCTCTGACAGAACCCCATGGATCAGCTTTACAGGTCTCTATTTCCAAATCTGCAGGGGTCTCTCTCTAACACTTGACTAGTTAAATAGGATTCCCAGACTTAGCCCGTCTGTCTCTAGCCACCTGATCTTCACACTCCCTTCTGATTGGAATTTTCCATGGGTGGATCCAACTTGAATTCCCCTCTTTCAGTTACTCCTTCAACAAGCAATTCCTAGAGGCCGTCCTTGTAGAGCAAGATGATGGAACCACCCTCTTTGGAGATCACCCTTAAGATAGCCTCACCAGACACCAACTGGCTCCACGGGATTTCTTCCTGCCTTTCTTCCTCCCTCCCTTCCTTTGTAAATTCAATGTTAGATTTCAAATTAAAATCCCCAGCTTATGATTCACTATTCTCATTGATCCATACAAGGCTCAGTATGCATGTATTTATAGGTTTCTTTTTTTTTTTTAATTTTGTATTTCCATAGGTTATTGGGGAACAGGTGGTGTTTGGTTACATGAGTAAGTTCTTTTGTGGTAATTTGTGAGATTTTGGTGCACCCATCTCCCAAGCAGTATACACTGCACACAATTTGTGGTCTTTTATCCCTCACCCCCTTCCCACCCTTTCCTCCTAAGTCCCCAAAGTCTACTGTGTCATTCTTATGCCTTTGCATCCTCATAGCTTAACTCCCATTTATGAGTGAGAACATATGATGTTTGGCTTTCCATTCCTGAGTTACTTCACTTGGAATAATAGTCTCCAATCTCATCCAGGTCACTGCAAACGCCATTAATTCATTCCTTTTTATGACTGAGTAGTATTCCATCACATATATATATACTACAGTTTCTTTACCCACTTGTTGATTGATGGGCATTTGGGTTGGTTCCACATTTTCGCAATTGCAAATTGTGCTGCTATAAACATGCATATTCAAGTATCTTTTTTGTATAATGCCTTAGTTTCCTCTGGGTAGATACCCAGCAATGGGATTGCTGGATCAAATGGTAGTTTAGTTCTTTAAGGAATCTCTACTGTTTTCCATAGTGGTTATACCAGTTTACATTCCCACCAGCAGTGTAGAATTGATTCCTGTTCATCACATACACACCAACATCTATTTTTTGTTTTTGGTTAATGGCCATGCTTGCAGGTGTAAGGTGGTATCACATTGCGGTTTTGATTTGCATTTCCCTGATTATTAGTGATGTTGAACATTTTTTCATGTTTGTTGGCCATTTTTATATCTTCTTTTTTTTTTTTTAGAATTTTAATTTAGAAAGCATTTTTGTTTAAATATACTTTAAGTTCTAGGGTTCATATGCACAACGTGCAGGTTTGTTACATATGTATACATGTGCCATGTTGGTGTGCTGCACCCATCAGCTCGTTAGAACCATCAACTTGTCATTTACCTCAGGTGTAACTCCCAATGCAATCCCTCCCCCTTCCTGCCTCCCCACAATAAGCCCCGGTGTGTGATGATCCCCTTCCCGTGTCCAAGTGATCTCATTATTCAATTCCCACCTATGAGTGAGAACATGTGGTGTTTGGTTTTCTGTTCTTGCAATAGTTTGCTGAGAATGATGGTTTCCAGCTGCATCCATGTCCCTACAAAGGACACGAACTCATCCTTTTTATGGCTGATAGTATTCCATGGTGTATATGTGCTACATTTTCTTAATCCAGTCTGTCACTGATGGACATTTGGGTTGATTCCAAGTCTTTGCTATTGTGAATAGTGCCGCAATAAACATACGTGTGCATGTGTCTTTATAGCAGCATAATTTATAATCCTTTGGGTATATACCCAGTAATGGGATGGCTGGATCATATGGTATTTCTAGTTCTAGATCCTTGAGGTATCACCATACTGTTTTCCACAATGGTTGAACTAGTTTACAATCCCACCAACAGTATAAAAGTGTTCCTATTTCTCCACATCCTCTCCAGCACCTGTTGTTTCCTGACTTTTTAATGATTGCCATTCTAACTGGTGTGAGATGGTATCTCATTGATTTGCATTTCTCTGAGGTTGAGTGATGATGAGTATTTTTTCATGTGTCTGTTGGCTGTATGAATGTCTTCTTTTGAGAAATGTCTATTCATATCCTTTGCCCAATTTTTGATGGGGTTGTTTGTTTTTTTCTTGTAAGTTTGTTTGAGTTCTTTGTAGGTTCTTGATATTAGCCCTTTGTCAGATGAGTAGATTGCAAAAATTGTCTCCCATTCTGTAGGTTGCCTGTTCACTCTGATGGTAGTTTCTTTTGCTGTGCAGAAGTTCTGTAGTTTAATTAGATCCCATTTGTCAATTTTGGCTTTTGTTGCCATTGCTTTTGGTGTTTTAGACATGAAGTCCTTGCCCATGCCTATGTCCTGAATGGCATTACCTAGGTTTTCTTCTAGGGTTTTTATGGTATTAGGTCTAACATTTAAGTCTCTAATCCATCTTGAATTAATTTTCGTTTAAGGAATAAGGAAATGATCTGGTTTCAGCTTTCTACTTATGGCTAGCCAATTTTCCCAGCACCATTTATTAAATAGGGAATCCTTTCCCCATTTCTTGTTTTTCTCAGGTTTGTCAAAGATCAGACGGCTGTAGATGTGTGGTATTATTTCTGAGGACTCTGTTCTGTTCCATTGGTCAAGATCTCTGTTTTGGTACCAGTACCATGCTGTTTTTGTTACTGTAGCCTTGTAGTATAGTTTGAAGTCAGATAGCGTGATGCCTCCAGCTTTGTTCTTTTGACTTAGGATTGTCTTGGCAATGCGGGCTCTTTTTTGGTTCCATATGAACTTTAAAGCAGTTTTTTCCAATTCTGTGAAGAAAGTCATTGGTAGATTGATAGGGCTGGCATTGAATCTATAAATTACCTTGGGCAGTATGGCCATTTTCACGATATTGATTCTTCCTATCCATGATCATGGTATGTTCTTCCATTTGTTTGTGTCCTCTTTTATTTCACTGAGCATTGTTTTGTAGTTTTCCTTGAAGAGGTCCTTTACATCCCTTGTAAGTTGGATTCCTAGGTATTTTATTCTCTTTGAAGCTATTGTGAATGGGAGTTCATTCCTGATTTGGCTCTCTGTTTGTCTGTTACTGGTGTATAAGAATGCTTGTGATTTTTGCACATTGATTTTGTATCCTGAGACTTTGTTGAAGTTGCTTATCAGCTTAAGGAGATTTGGGGCTGAAACAATAGGGTTTTCTAAATATACAATCATATCATCTGCAAACAGGGACAATTTGACTTCTTCTTTTCCTAACTGAATACCCTTGACTTCTTTCTCTTGCCTGATTGCACTAGCCAGAACTTCCAACACTATGTTGAATAGGAGTGGTGAGAGAGGGCATCCCTGTCTTGTGCCAGTTTTCAAAGGGAATGCTTCCAGTTTTTGCCTATTCGTATGATATTGGCTGTGGGTTTGTCATAAATAGCTCTTATTATTTTGAGATACATTCCATCAATACCGAATTTATTGAGAGTTTTTAGCATGAAGGGCTGTTGAATTTTGTCAAAGGCCTTTTCTGCATCTATTGAGATAATCATGTGGTTTTTGTCTTTGGTTCTGTTTATATGCTGGATTACATTTACTGATTTGCATATGTTGAACCAGCCTTGCATCCCAGGGATGAAGCCCACTTGATCATGGTGGGTAAGCTTTTTGATGTGCTGCTGGATTCGGTCTGCCAGTATTTTATTGAGGATTTTTGCATCAATGTTCATCAGGGATGTTGGTCTAAAATTCTCTTTTTTTGTTGTGTCTCTGCCAGGCTTCGGTATGAGGATGATGTTGGCCTCGTAAAATGAGTTAGGGAGGATTCCCTGTTTTTCTATTGATTGGAATAGTTTCAGAAGGAATGGTTCCAGCTCCTCTTTGTACCTCTTTTAGGATTTGGCTGTGAATCCATCTGGTCCTGGGCTTTTTTTGGTTGGTAGGCTATTAATTATTGCCTCAATTTAAGAGCCTGCTATTGGTCTATTCAGGGATTCAACTTCTTCCTGGTTTAGTCTTGGGAGAGTGTAATTGTCCAGGAAATTATCCATTTCTTCTAGGTTTTCTAGTTTATTTGCATAAAGGTGTTTATAGTATTCTCTGATGGTAGTTTGTATTTCTGTGGGGTCGGTGGTGATATCCCTTTTATCATTTTTTATTGCATCTATTTGATTCTTCTCTCTTTTCTTCTGTATTAGTCTTGCTAGCGGTCTCTCAATTTTGTTGATCTTTTCAAAAAACCAGCTCCTGGATTCATTGATTTTTTGGAGGGTTTTTTGTGTCTCTATCTCCTTCAGTTCTGCTCTGATCTTAGTTATTTCTTGCCTTCTGCTAGCTTTTGAATGTGTTTGCTCTTGCTTCTCTAGTTCTTTTAATTGTGATGTTAGAATGTCAATTTTAGATCTTTCCTGCTTTCTCTTGTGGGCATTTAGTGCTATAAATTTCCCTCTACAAACTGCTTTAAATGTGCCCCAGAGATTCTGGTATGTTGTATCTTTGTTCTCATTGGTTTCAAAGAACATTTTTATTTCTGCCTTCATTTCGTTATGTACCCAGTAGTCACTCAGGAGCAGGTTGTTCAGTTTCCACGTAGTTGAGCGGTTTTAATTGAGTTTCTTAGTCCTGAGTTCTAGTTTGATTGCACTGTGGTCTGAGAGACAGTTTGTTATAATTTCTGTTCTTTTACATTTGCTGAGAAGTGCTTTACTTCCAACTATGTGTTCAATTTTGGAATAAGTGTGATGTGGTGCTGAGAAGAATGTATATTCTATTGATTTGGTGTAGAGAGTTCTGTAGATGTCTATTAGGTCTGCTTGGTGCAGAGTTGAGTTCAATTCCTGGATATTCTTGTTAACTTTCTGTCTCGTTGATCTGTATAATGTTGACAGTGGGTATTGAAGTTTCCCATTATTATTGTATGGGAGTTTAAGTCTCTTTGTAAGTCTCTAAGGACTTGCTTTATGAATCTGGGTGCTCCTGGATTGGGTGCGTATATATTCAGGATAGTTAGCTCTTCCTATTGAATTGATCCCTTTACCATTACGTAATGGCCTTCTTTGTCTCTTTTGATCTTTGATGGTTTAACGTCTGTTTTACCAGAGACTAGGATTGCCACCCCTGCTTTTTTTTTGTTCTCCATTTGCTTGGTAGATCTTCCTCCATCCCTTTATTTTGAGCCTATGTGTGTCTCTGCATGTGAGATGGGTCTCCTGAATACAGCAAACTGATGGGTCTTGACTCTTTATCCAATTTGCCAGTCTGTATCTTTTAATTGGACCATTTAGTCCGTTTATATTTAAGGTTAATATTGTTATGTGTGAACTTGATCCTGTCATTGTGATATTAGCTGGTTATTTTGCTCTTTAGTTGATGCAGTTTCTTCCTAGCATCGATGGTCCTTACATTTTGGCATGTTTTTGCAATGACTGGTACCGGTTGTTCCTTTCCATGTTAAGTGCTTCCTTCAGGATCTCTTGTAGGGCAGGCCTGGTGGTGACAAAATCTCTAAGCATTTGCTTGTCTATAAAGGATTTTATTTCTCCTTCACTTATGAAACTTAGTTTGGCTGGATATGAAATTCTGGTTTGAAAATCCTTTTCTTTAAGAATGTTGAATATTGGCCCCCACTCTCTTCTGGCTTGGAGAGTTTCTGCCGAGAGATCTGCTGTTAGTCTGATGGGCTTCCCTCTGTGTGTAACCTGACGTTTGTCTCTGGCTGCCCTTAACATTTTTTCCTTCATTTCAACTTTGGTGAATCTGACAATTATGTGTCTTGGAGTTGCTCTTCTCGAGGAGTATCTTTATGGTGTTCTCTGTGTTTCCTGAATTTGAATGTTGGCCTGCCTTACTACGTTGGGGAAGTTCTCCTGGATGGTATCCTGCAGAGTGTTTTCCAACTTGGTTCCATTTTCCCTGTCACTTTCAGGCACACCAATCAGATGTAGATTTGGTCTTTTCATATAATCCCATATTTCTTGGAGGCTTTGTTCATTTCTTTTTCCTCTTTTTTTCTCTAGACTTCTCTTCTTGCTTCATTTCATTCATTTGATCTTCAGTCATTGATACTCTTTCTTCCAATTGATCGAGTCAGTTACTGAAGCTTGTGCATTTATCACATAATTCTTGTGTCATGGTTTTTGTCTCTATCAGTTCGTTTATGGCCTTCTCTGCATTGATTATTCTAGTTATCCATTCTTCCATTCTTTTTTCAAGATTTTTAGTTTCTTTATGCTGGGTACGTAGTTCCTCCTTTAGCTCTGAGAAGTTTGATCGACCAAAGCCGCCTTCTCTCACCTCCTCAAAGTCATTCTCCATCCAGCTTTGATCCATTGCTGGTGATGAGTTGTGTTCCGTTGGAGGGGGAGATGCACTCTGATTTTTTGAATTTCCAGCTTTTCTGCCCTGCTTTTTCCCCATCTTTGTGGTTTTATCTGCCTTTGGTCTTTGATGATGGTGACATACTGATGGGGTTTTGGTGTGGTTGTCCTTTCTGTTCGTTAGTTTTCCTTCTAACAGTCAGGACCCTCAGCTGCAGGTCTGTTGGAGTTTGCTTGAGGTCCACTCCAGACCCTGTTTGCCTGGGTATCAGCAGCAGAGGCTGCAGAGGATAGAATATTGCTGAACAGCGAGTGTTGCTGTCTGATTCTTCCTCTGGAAACTTCGTTTCAGAGGTGTGCCCTGCTGTGTGAGGTGTGAGGTGTCAGTCTGCACCTAATGGAGTATGTCTCCCAGTTAGGTTACTCAAGGGTCATAGATTCACTTGAGCATGCAGTCTGTCCATTCTCAGATCTCAACCTCCAAGCTGGGAGACCCACTGCTCTCTTCAAAGCTGTCAGATAGGGTCATTTACATCTGCAGAGGTTTCTGCTTTTTTTTGTTTAGCTGTGCCCTGCCGCCAGAGGTGGAGTCTACACAGGCAGGCAGGCCTCCTTGAGCTGCAGTGGGCTCCACCCAGTTCGAGCTTTCTGGTGGCTTTGTTTACCTACTTAAGCCTCAGCAATGGCAGATGCCCCTCCCCCAGCCTTGCTGCTGCCTTGCAGTTAGATCTCAGACTGCTGTGCTAGCAATGAGTGAGGTTCCGTGGGGGTGGGACCCTCTGGGCCAGGTGTGGGATATAATCTCCTGGTGTGCCATTTGCTAAGACCCTTGGTAAAGCACAGTATTAGAGTGGGAGTTACCCGATCAATTTTCCAGGTGTTGTGTGTCTCAGTTTCCCTTGGCTAGGAAAAGGGATTCCCTTCCCCCTTGTGCTTCCCAGATGAGGTGATGCCTCGCCCTGCTTCAGCTCTTGTTGGTCAGGCTGCACCAGCTGACCAGCACTGATTGTCCAGCACTCCCCAGTGAGATGAACCCAGTACCTCAGTTGAAAATGCAGAAATCACCCGTCTTCTGTGTCGCTCACACTGGGAGCAGGAGGCTGGAGCTGTTCCTATTCAGCCATCTTGCTCAGGATCCATTACAGATTTCTTATATAATAAATATTGCTGTCTTGTATGAAAGTACTTTCAATGTACACAAATTGTGTGGCATCATACACTTCATTCTGTTCCTGACTTTTTCACTCAGCATTCTGGTTTCAAGTGTCTTCATGGTGCTGCACATATATCAAGACTGTTGCTTAATTGTTTTATAATACTCCCTAGTGCACATCCAGTACAAGCACTTCTGCAGGCACCCAGTAAGAAACCACAGATTGCTGACACCTCCCTGAAAAACAATGAACATCTTCATATATGCCCCATTATAGACCTGTGTGAGACTTTCTCTGGGATGAGAACCTAGACATCCCACCCATAACAATCTTCTGGATTCCCCATCTGCATTGCTGGGTCAGAGGATATGCATATTCTTAATTTGACCAAATAGGACCAGAGGCTCTCCAGTGTGACTACAACAGTCCGCATCCCCAACAGCACTGCTGAGGATCTTTACATCCCCCATCCCCATCTCCCTGCAACACTTGGCATGAGTTCCAGTTTTGTGAACTGTGCTCTGATAGATTTGAAGTTACTATTGTTGTTTAAATTTGCATCTCTTACAAATCCCAAACGAGTTTGAGCATCTTGTCATAAGTTAGATATCATTTAAAACTTATCCTTTTAGTTCCTTTTTCTCATGAATCACGTTTTTTTCCTTTTACTAATTTTCTACTGTAATCCCCAAACTCTTCATCAGTTCTCTGTTACATGGCTATTTTCATGGAATAGAAAAGCTGATTTTGATGTAATTAAATACATCAATTTTAGCCTCAGGTTAGTGCTTTGGGGGTTTTCTATCTTAGATGGAATTCTACAATCTTTCCAGTAAATATAATGTTTGTTGTAGGTATTTGTCACATGACCTTTATAAATTGGGACATTCTCTTTTAAACCTGATTTTCTAAGAGTTTTTATTTTTAATCATGAAGTTATTGAATTGTATCCAATGCTTTTTCTGGCTGTATTATGACCATCCTATAGTTTTTCTCCTTTAGTATATTCATGTGGTGAGTTACATTGGCTCATTTTCTGATGCTGAATCAGCCTTGCTTTCTTGTTTTAAAGGATTTTTAATATTTTAATACAGTTCAGATCAGTGTTTGGTTCATTTCAGCTCCTTCACTGCAAAACCAGGGGCAGGGACTAGTTCAGTTTCTCTGCCTTCTCTTTGTCGGTGATGATCAGGGTATAAAGGAATCTGCTCCATGGAACTTTAAACTTCACATTGTCCTTATTTTTCTTGATCTTGACAGATTTGGCATCCTTTCACCAGGCTGTAAGCAGAAAATCCTTGATTTATTCAATTTTCTGAGGCATGGTGATAAGGCACACCCAGTGCAGACTCATCCTTGCTTTTATGGAGACAAAACTTTCCTAATTTTGTGTTATATCTAAGATAATAATATCTTACTTAATAAAAAAAATTATTGTTAGGGGAAGAGCAAGATGGTGGAATAGAAGCCTACACCTTTCATCCATTTCACTGGAACACCAAATTTTAATAACTACCTGCCCATGGAAAAGCACCATCACAAGAACCAAAACTTAGGTGAGGAATCATAGTACCTGCTTTTAACTTCATATCACTGAACGAGGCATTGAGGAGTGCAGGAGAGAGTCTCCAATCATGGACACCACACTTTCCCCATCTGCTGGCAGCAGAGAGAGGTGCAGAGAGAGAGAGAATCTGTGCACTTTGGGGAGGGAAAATGCAGCAACTTGGGTATTTTACATTGAACTGGGTGCTGCCCCATCACAGTGGGGAATAAAGCCTTGCTGGCCTCAACCAGCACCTGCACACAGAGGGAGCATTTGGAATAGCCCTAGCCAGAGGGAATTGCTCATCCCAGTGGTAAGAACTTGAGTTTTTCAGCAAGCCTCACTACTGCAGGCTGAAGTGCTCTGAGGGCCTAGGTAAACTTGAAAGGCAGTCTAGGACACAAGGACTGCAATTCCTAGGCAAATCCTAGTGCAAGGCTGGGCTGAGAGCCAGCAAACTAGGGTGGTACCCAGTGAGAACTACTTGACCTAGGGAGACACTAGAGGGCGCAGCTAAGGAAGTGCTTGTGCTACTCCTCCCTCTAGGTCCAGGCAGAGCAGTTTGAAGCAATGAAAGTGATTCCTTCCTTCTGCTTGAGGAGGGCAGAGTGAAGAATAAAGAGGGCTTTGTCTTGCATTTTGGAAACCAGCTCAGTCTCAGTAGGATAGTGTACCAGATAGAGTCACGAAGCCCCTATTCCAGACACTAGCTCCCAAACCACATTTCAAGACATACCCTGGGCCAAAAGAGAATGCTCTTTCTTAACGTGAAAGACCAGTCTGAGCAAGATTTATCATCTGCTAACTAAAGAGCCCTTTGGCCCTGAATAACCAGCAGTGCTACCCAGGGAGTACACAATGGGCCTTGGGCACTGAGACATGCTGTCTTCAGAGGAAACGCCACATATTTCCAGCTATGGCAACAATGGTGGGAGACTCCTTCTGTTTGAGAAAAGCAGAGGGAAAAGTAAATGGGACTTTGTCTTGCACCCTAGGTACCAGCTCTGCCACGATGGGGTAGAGCAGGCTCTTGGAGTCCCTGAGTCCAGGCCTAGGCTCTTGGATGACGTTTCTGGACATGCCCTGGGCAAAAGGGGAGCCCACTTCCCTGCAGGGTGAGTCCCAGGCCTGGCAGCATCCATCACAAGCTGACTGAAGAGCACTTGGGCTTTAAGCGACATCAGCAGTGGCCTGGCAGAATCCCCCATGGGTTGGTGGTGGTGGTGGCCACAAAGAGAGGTCCCTCTGCCTGTGAAAAGGGAAAGGAAGAGCAGGAGGGACTTTGTATTGTGATTTGAGTGCCAGCTTAGCTGCCATAAAATAGAGCATCAGGTAATTTGCTAAGGTTTTTACTTCAATCGCTGACTCCCAGACAGCATCTCTGGACATGCCTAGGGCCTTGGGGAACTCACCACCCTGAAGGGAAGGGCCTTGAACAAGACTCAATGCTGTGCTGGCTTCAAGTCTGCTCCAGTGCAGTCTCAGTAGTGGTGGCCACAGGAGTGCTTGCATCACCACACTCCCAGTTCCAGGTGACTCAGAAGAGAGAGAAAGACTGTGTGTGTTTGGGAGAAAGTAAGGAAAATGAACAAGAGACTCTGTATGGTAATCCAAAGAATTCTTCCAGATTATATTCAAGATGACCAAGATGGTACCTCAATGAGTCTACAAAAACTACAGCATTATTTGGATTGGGCAAAAGTCCCTTTGAATATCTGGAAAGCCTTTCCAAGAAGGAAAGACACAAACCTAGACTGTGAAGACTACAATAAATACCTAACTCTTCAATGCCCAGACACCAACAAACATCTACAAGCATCAGTAATATACAGGAAAACGTGACACCACCAAATGAACTAGATAAGTCACCAGGGACCAAGCCTGGAGAAACAGATATGTGATCTTTCAGACAGAGAATTCAAAATAACTTTTCTGAGGAAACTAAAATTTAAGAAAACACAGAGAAGGAATTCAGAATTCTGTTAGATAAATTTAAGAAAGAGATTGAAATAATTAAAAAGAATCAAGCAGAAATTCTAGAGTTGAAAAATGCAATTGACATATTGAAGAATGCATCAGAATTTCTTGATAGTAGAATGGATCAAGCAGAAAAAAGAATTAGTGAGCTTAAAGACAGGCTATTTGAAAATGTGCAGAAAGAAAAAAGAATAAAAAAATAAAAACAATGAGCAGGCCTATAAGATCCAGAAAATAGTCTCAAAAAAGCAAATATAAGAGTTATTGGCCTTAAAGCGGAGGTAGGGAAAGAAACAGGAGTAGAAGGTTTATCCAAAAGGATAATATCAGAGAACTCCCCAAGCCTAGAGAAAGATATCAACATTTAAGTACAAGAAGGTTATAGAACATCAAGCATATTTAACCCAAAAAAGACTACCTCAAGGCATTTAATAATTAAACTCCGCAAGAGATAAAGAATGAATTCTAAAAACGGCAAGAGAAAATAAACAAATAACATACAATAGAACTCCAATACATCCAACAGCAGACTGCAATGGAAATCTTACAGGCCAGGAGAAACTGGTATGACATATTTAAAGTGCTGAGGCCGGGCGCGGTGGCTCAAGCCTGTAATCCCAGCACTCTGGGAGGCCGAGACGGGGGGATCACGAGGTCAGGAGATCGAGACCATCCTGGCTAATACGGTGAAACCCCGTCTCTACTAAAAAAATACAAAAAACTAGCCGGGCGAGGTGGCGGGCGCCTGTAGTCCCAGCTACTCGGGAGGCTGAGGCAGGAGAATGGCGTAAACCCGGGAGGCGGAGCTTGCAGTGAGCTGAGATCCGGCCACTGCACTCCAACCCGGGCGACAGAGCGAGACTCCATCTCAAAAAAAATAAAATAAAATAAAGTGCTGAAAGAAAAATATTTCATCCTAGAATAGTATATTTGGCAAAAATATCCTTTAAGCACGAAGGAGAAATAAAGATCTTACCAGACCAACAAAAACTGAGGGATTTCATCAACATCACACCTGTCCTACAAGAAATGCTAAAGGGAGTTCTTCAATCTGAAATGAAAGGATATTAATGGGCAAGAAGAAATCATATGAAGGTACAAAACTCAATGATAATATTAAGGACACAGAAAAATACAGAATAGTATAACACTGTAGTTGTGGTGTATAAACTTCTATCAACTTAAGTAGAAAGATTAAATGATGAACCAATAAAAAATAATAACTACAACAATTTGTCAAGGCATGTACAGAACAGTAAGACATAAAGAGAAACAACAAAAAGTTAAAAAGCAGGGGGACAAAATTAAAGTGTATCCCTTCTTTAGTTTTCTGTTTGTGTGTGTGTTTGCTTACTTATGCAATCAGTTGTAAGTTATTACCAGCTTAAAATAATGGGCTGTAAAATAGTATTTTCAACCCTCATGGTAACTTCAAATTGCAAAACATACAGTGATAAACAAAAAATTAAAAAGCAAGAAATTAAATCATATCACCAGAGAAAATCACCTTCACTTTAAGAATGACAGGAAGGAAAAAAGGAAAATAAGACTGCAAAACAATGAGAAAATAGACAACAAACTGGCAGCAATAAGTCCAATGTTATCAACAGTAATATTGAATGTAAATGGACTAAACTCTTCAATCAAAAGAAACAAAGTGGCTAAATGGATGAAAGAACAGGATGCAGTAATCTGTTGCCTACTAGAAACACACACTACCTTCAAAGATACACATAGCCTGAAAAATAAAGGGAAGGAAAAAGATATTCCATGAAAACTGAGCCCAAGAAAGAACAGGATTAGCTATACTTACATTATAAAAAACAAATTTCAAGACAAAAACTGTAAGAAGAGCTAAGAAAGTAATTATATAATGATAAAGTATCCATTCAGCAAGAGAATATAATAAATGTAAACATATATGCATCCAGCACTGCAGCAGCCACATTTATAAAGCAAAAATTATTAGAGATAAAAAAAGAGATTGACCCCCAACAAAATAATAGCTGAAAACTTCAACACTTCACTTTCCACATTGGACAGATCTCCCAGAGAGAAAATCAACAACAAAAAAATTAGACTTCGTGTGCACTATAGAACAAATGGACCTAATAGATATTTACAGAATGTTTCATCCAATGGCAGCAGGATATACATTTTTCTTCTCAGCATGTGGATCATTCTTAAGGATAGACCATATGCTAGGTCACAAAATAAGTCTTAAGATATTCAAAAAAATTGCAATAATATCAAGCATTTTCTCTGACCGCATGGAATAAAACCACAAATTAATAACAAGAGGAATTTTGGAAACTGTACAACCACATAGAAATTAAACAATATGCCCCTGAATGACCAGTGTGTCAATGAAGAAATTAAGAAGGAAATTGACATTTTTTTTAAACAAATGATAATAGAAACACAACCTATAGGATACATCAAAAGCAGTACTAACAGGGAAATTTATAACTTTAAATGCCTATATCAAAAAAGAAGAAAAATAATTACCTAATGATACATCTTAAAGAACTAGAAAAGTGAGAGCAAACAAAACCCAAAAATTAGTAGAAGAAATGAGAAAATAAAGATCAGAGC
This sequence comes from Theropithecus gelada, assembly GCF_003255815.1. NCBI lineage: Eukaryota > Metazoa > Chordata > Mammalia > Primates > Cercopithecidae > Theropithecus > Theropithecus gelada. The sequence continues at coordinate 86,925,168 of NC_037672.1, read as the reverse complement.
AGAAATAAATGAAACTGAAATGAAGAAAATAATACAAAATGTCAACCAGGCATAGTGGCTCATGCCTGTAATTTTATTATAGCACTTTGGGAGGCCAAGGCAGGGGAATGGCTTGAGCTCAGAAGTTTAAGACCAGCCTAGGAAACATGGTAAAAACCCATCTCTACAAAGAGTACAAAAAATTAGTCAGATGTGGTGGCACACACACACCTCTGACCACCTACTCAGGAGGATGAGGTGGGAGGATCACCTGAGCCCAGGAGGTCAAGGCTTCAGTGAGCTGTGATCATGCTACTGCACTCCAGCTTGGACAACATAGTGAGACTGTGTCTCAAAATAAAAAGGATCAATGAAACAAAAAGCTGGTTTTTTGAAAAGATAAACAAAATTGACAAGTCTTTAGCTTAGACTAAGAAAAAAAGAGAGATGACTCAAATAAATAAAAGCAGAGATGAAAAAGGAGACATTACAACTGATACTGCAAAAGTCAAAGGATCATTAGTAGCTACTATGAGCAACTATGTGCCAATAAATTGGAAAATCTAGAAGAAATGTACAAATTCCTGGACACAACAACCTACAAAGATTGAACCATGAAGAAATTCAAAACCTGAGTACACCAATAAAAAGTAATGAGTTCAAAGCCACAATAAAAATCTTCCAGTAAAGAAAACCCCAGGACCCAATGGCTTCACTGTTGAACTCTATTAAACATTTAAAGAAGAAGTAATACCAAGCCTACTCAAACTGTTCCAAAAAATAGAGTAAGAGGGAATACTTCTAAACTCATTCTACAAGGCTAGTATTACCCTGATATCAAAACCAGACAAGGACACATCAAAGAAAGAAAACTATAGGCCAATATCTCTGATGAATATTGATGCAAAAATCCTCAACAAAATATCCAGCAAATGAAATTCAACAATACATTAAAAATATCATTCATCATAACCAAGTGAGATTTATCCCAGGGATAAAATGATGGTTCAACATATGCAAATCAATCAATGTGATACATCACATCACACTGAAGGACAAAACTCATATAATCATTTCACTTGATGCTGCAGAAACATTTGATAAAGTTCCACACCCCTTCATGATTAAAAAAACAAACAAACAAACAAAACAAAACAAAACAATAAAACCTCAAAGACCTGAGTATAGAAGAAACATACCTTAATGTAATAAAAGTCACATACGATAGACCAACAGTTGGTATCATATTACATGGGGAATAACTGAAAGCTTTTCCTCTTAGATCTGGAACATGAGAAGGATGCCCTCTTTTATCGCTGTTATTCAACATAATACTGGAAGTCTTAATTAGAGCAATCAGACGAGAGAGAAATAGAGTATCCAAGTTGAAAGGAAGAAGTCAAATTATCCTTCTTTCCAGATGATATGATCCTATATTTAGAAAAAACTAAAGACTCCACCAAAAAACTATTAAAACTGATAAACAAATTCAGTAAAGTTGCAGGATACAGAATAAACATACAAAATCAGTAGCATTTCTATATGCCAATAGTGAACAATCTGAAAAAATACATCAAAAAATAATCCCATTTATAATAACCACAAACAAAATTAAATACCTAGGAATTAACCAAAACAGTAAAAGATGTCTACAATGAAAACTCTAAGTGGGGTGTGGTGGCTCATGCTTATAATCTCAGCTCTTTGGGAGGCCAAGGTGGGTGGATCACTTGAGGCCAGGAATTCGAGACCAGCCTGGCCAGCATGGCAAAACCCTGTCTCTACTAAAAATATAAGAAAAAAAATCATTAGCCAGGCATGGTGGTGCATGCCTGTAATCTCAGCTACTCAGGAGGCTGAGGTGGGAGGATTACTTATTACTTGAGTCTGGGAGACAGAGGTTGCAGTGAGCCAAGATTTTGCCACTGCCCTCCAGCCTGAGTGACAGAGTGAGACCCTATCTCAGAAAGAAAAGAAAAGAAAAGAAAAGAAAAGAAAACTCTAAAACATTAATGAAAGAAACAGAAGAAGACACACAAAAAATGGAAAGCTTTCCATGTTTATGGATTGGAAGAATCAATAATGTTAAAATGTCCATACTACCCAAAGCAATCTGCAGATTTAATGCAATCCCTATCAAAATATCAAAGACATTCTTCACAGCAGTAGAAAAAAAAATCCTGAAATTTATATAGAATCATAAAATACCCAGAATAGCCAAAGCTATCCTGAGCAAAAAGAACAAAATTGGAAGAATCGCATTACCTGACTTCAAATTACACCACAGAGCTACAGTAACCAAAACAGTATGGTACTAGCATAAAAACAGACACATAGACCACTGGAACAGAAGAGAGAACCCAGAAACAAATTTACACACCTACAGTAAAACTCATTTTCAACAAAGTTGCCAAGAACACACACTAGGGAAAAAGACAATCTCTTCAATAAATGGTACTGGAAAAACTGTATATCCACATGCAGATGAATGAAACCTGGTCACTATCTCTCTCCTTATACAAAAAATGAAATCAAAATGGATTAAAGACTTACATGTAAGACCTCAAACTATGAAACAACTCCACAAAAACATTGAAGAAACTAAACTGTACAGGACACTGGTCTGAGCAAAGATTTCTTAAGCAATATCCCACAAGCACAGGCAACCAAAGCAAAAATGGATAAATGGTATCACATCAAGTTTAAAAGCTTCTGCACAAAGGAAACAATCACAAAGTGCAGAGACAACCCACAGAATGGGAGAAAATATTTGTAAACTACCTGTCTGACAAGGGATTAATAAACAGAATATATAAGGAGCTCAAATTACCCCATTAAAAATAGAACAAAGACCTAAATAGACATTTCTCAAAAGAAGATATACAAATGGCAAACAAGTATATGAAAATTAACAAAGAGGTGAAAGATCTCTGCAATGAAAACTGTAAAATACTAATGAAAAAAATTGAAGAACACACACAAAATCTGTATTTCTCTGACAATCACTGATTGTAATGTAAATTAGTACAACCACTATGATGAACAGTTTGAAGGTTCCTCAAAAAACTAAAAATAGAGCTACCATGTGATCCAGCAAACCTACTGCTAGGTGTATACTCAAAAGAAATAAAATCAGCATATCGAAGAGATATCTGCACTCCCATGTTTGTTGCAGCACTTCACAATAGCAATCAACCTAAGTGTCCATCAACAGATGAATGAATTTAAAAAAAAATGTGGAACTTATACATAACAGAGTACTACTCAGCCATAGCAATCAACCTAAGTGTCCATCAACAGATGAATGAATTTTTTAAAAATGTGGAACTTATACATAACAGAGTACTACTCAGCCATAAAAAAGAATGAGATTCTATCATTTGCAACAATATGGATGGAACTGGAGGTCGTTAGGTCAAATGAAATAAGCCAGGCACAAAAAGACAAACATCACATGTTCTTACTTATTTGTGAGATCTAAAAATCAAAACAATTGAACTCATGGAGACATAGAAGGATGGTTACCAGAGGCTGAGAAGGGCAGTGGAGGTGTGGGAAGGAGTTGGGAAAGGTTAATGAGTACAAAAAATATATAATGAATGAATAAAACCTAGTATTTGATAGCACAACAGGATGACTGTACTCAATAATTATATAATTACATATTTTTAATAACCAAAAGAATATAATTGGGTTGTTTATAACACAAAGGATAAATGCTTGAGGGGAAGGATATCTAATTTTACATGATGTGATTATTACACATTGCATGCATGTATCAAAGCATGTCATGTACCCTATAAATATATACACCTACTATATATTCATGAAAATTAAAAATGAAGAAAATGCATTATTATGACATACTTAATTTGGCCTTGCTAATGTTTTATTTTCATTTCTGTGTTTAAAAGTGAAGTGTACTGTGCCTATAATTTTCTTTTCTTGTACTCTTTCTATTGGTTTTGGAACCAAGACTATACAACCCTCAAAAAATGTTAAGAGCTTTTTCTTTGCATTTGAAATTTTGTAGAATTCATCCATAACACCATCTTGGCCTGAGGCTTTAGAAAAAAGGAGAACTTTGATTTTTCATTACGATTTCTTTTTACTTTTTCTTTTCTTTTTCCTTTTTTTTTTTTTTTTTTTTTTTTGAGATGGAGCCTCGTTCTGTCACCCAGGCTGGAGTGCAGTGGCATGATCTCTGATCTCTGCTCACTGCAAGCTCTGCCTCCTGGGCAGCGCATGCCGCCATGCCCAGCTAATTTTATTATTATTATTTTTTTGTATTTTAGTAGAGACCGGGTTTCACCATATTGCCCAGGCTGGCCTCGAACTCCTGAGCTCAGGCAATCTGCCCGCCTAGGCGTCCCAAAGTGCTAGGATTACAAGCATGAGCCACCATGCCCAGCCTACAATTTCTTTAGTTCTTATCGGTTAATTCAAGTTTACATTTCCTTTTGTGCTAATTTTAGCATTTTATATTTTTCTAAAAATTGTGCATTTCATCTATTTTCAAATAACAATGCTTATTTTGAAAATGTCAAATTAATACATAGTTTTTCAAAACATTAATTCTGTAAATATTTCTTGTGTTGAAAGTAATGTCCCTTTTTCTTTTCTGTAACTGGTTATTTGTATTTTTTCTCTTCTTTGTGATTAATCTTTTCAGAGATCTGTCATTGATATTTTCAAAGAATTGACATCATTTGATTCATGTCAATGTTTTATTGTTCTTTATTATATTGATTTCTGCCTTGAGCCTTATTATATGTATCCTTTGTTCTTTGTCTTTTCAAACATCTTAAGTTTAATAATTTATTTGCTTTCAGCCTCTTAATTTTCTAATATCTTAAGTTTATGCTTAATTTATTTGCTTTCGACTTCTCTTATTTCCTGTTAAATGTATTTAAAGCTCTAACACTTTTTCTAAATATTACTTCAGTTGTTTTCACAAATTTTGGCATCTACTATTTTCATGGCTCATTCATTTCTAAGTATTTCGTGTTTACCTTAAGATTTTTGAAAGTTGAGCTAATTTTAGCCCAAATGTCTAGGCATATGGAATTTTTAACATATGAGATTACTAGTTTATAGACATGTGAGATATCTGCAGTGTTTCTTTAGCTATTGGTTTCTAATTTGATTGAAGAGAGTCAGATAATGTGTATGATATTGATCATTTGGAATTTATTGAGGTTTTTTTGCATGATTAATGTTTGTAGTACGGAGGGGCTTCAAGATGGCTAACTAGGGGGGTGGAGCAAGATGGCCGAATAGGAGCAGCTCCAGTCTTCAACTCCCAGCGCCAGCGACACAGAAGACCGGTGATTTCGGCATTTTCAACTGAGGTACTGGGTTCATCTCACTGGGGAGTGCCGGACGATCGGTACTGGTCAGCTGCTGCAGCCCGACCAGCGAGAGCTGAAGCAGGGCGAGGCATTGCCTCACCTGAGAAGCGCAAGGGGGAAGGGAATCCCTTTTCCTAGCCAGGGGAACTGAGACACACAACACCTGGAGAATCGGGTAACTCCCACCCCAATACTGCGCTTTGAGCAAACAGGCACACCAGGAGATCATATCCCACACCTGGCCGGGAGGGTCCCACACCCACGGAGCCTCCCTCATTGCTATCACAGCAGTCTGTGATCTACCGGCAAGGCAGCAGCGAGGCTGGGGGAGGGGCGCCCGCCATTGCTGAGGCTTAAGTAGGTAAACAAAGCTGCTGGGAAGCTCGAACTGGGTGGAGCTCACAGCAGCTCAAGGAAACCTGCCTGTCTCTGTAGACTCCACCTCTGGGGGCAGGGCACAGAAAACAATAACAAAGCAGCAGACACCTCTGCAGATGCAAACGACTCTGTCTGACAGCTTTGAAGAGAGCAGTGGATCTCCCAACACGGAGGTTGAGATCTGAGAAGGGACAGACTCCCTGCTCAAGCGGGTCCCTGACCCCTGAGTAGCCTAACTGGGAGACATCCCCCACTAGGGGCAGTCTGACACCCCACACCTCACAGGGTGGAGTACACCCCTGAGAGGAAGCTTCCAAAGCAAGAATCAGACAGGTACACTTGCTGTTCAGAAATATTCTATCTTCTGCAGCCTCTGCTGCTGTTACCCAGGCAAACAGGGTCTGGAGTGGACCTCAAGCAATCTCCAACAGACCTACAGCTGAGGGTCCTGACTGTTAGAAGGAAAACTATCAAACAGGAAGGACACCTACACCAAAACCCCATCAGTACATCACCATCATCAAAGACCAGAGGCAGATAAAACCACAAAGATGGGGAAAAAGCAGGGCAGAAAAGCTGGAAATTCAAAAAACAAGAGCGCATCTCCCCCGGCAAAGGAGCGCAGCTCATCGCCAGCAACGGATCAAAGCTGGACGGAGAATGACTTTGACGAGATGAGAGAAGAAGGCTTCAGTCCATCAAATTTCTCAGAGCTAAAGGAGGAATTACGTACCCAGCGCAAAGAAACTAAAAATCTTGAAAAAAAAGTGGAAGAATTGACGGCTAGACTAATTAATGCAGAGAAGGTCATAAACGAAATGAAAGAGATGAAAACCATGACACGAGAAATACGTGACAAATGCACAAGCTTCAGTAACCGACTCGATCAACTGGAAGAAAGAGTATCAGCAATTGAGGATCAAATGAATGAAATGAAGCGAGAAGAGAAACCAAAAGAAAAAAGAAGAAAAAGAAATGAACAAAGCCTGCAAGAAGTATGGGATTATGTAAAAAGACCAAATCTACGTCTGATTGGGGTGCCTGAAAGTGAGGGGGAAAATGGAACCAAGTTGGAAAACACTCTTCAGGATATCATCCAGGAGAACTTCCCCAACCTAGTAGGGCAGGCCAACATTCAAATCCAGGAAATACAGAGAACGCCACAAAGATACTCCTCGAGAAGAGCAACTCCAAGACACATAATTGCCAGATTCACCAAAGTTGAAATGAAGGAAAAAATCTTAAGGGCAGCCAGAGAGAAAGGTCGGGTTACCCACAAAGGGAAGCCCATCAGACTCACAGCAGATCTCTCGGCAGAAACTCTACAAGCCAGAAGAGAGTGGGGGCCAATATTCAACATTCTTAAAGAAAAGAATTTTAAACCCAGAATTTCATATCCAGCCAAACTAAGTTTCATAAGTGAAGGAGAAATAAAATCCTTTACAGATAAGCAAATGCTTAGAGATTTTGTCACCACTAGGCCTGCCTTACAAGAGACCCTGAAGGAAGCACTCAACATGGAAAGGAACAACCGGTACCAGCCATCTCAAAAACATGCCAAAATGTAAAGACCATCGAGGCTAGGAAGAAACTGCATCAACTAATGAGCAAAATAACCAGTTAATATCATAATGGCAGGATCAAGTTCACACATAACAATCTTAACCTTAAATGTAAATGGACTAAATGCTCCAATTAAGAGACACAGACTGGCAAACTGGATAAAGAGTCAAGACCCATCAGTCTGCTGTATTCAGGAGACCCATCTCACACGCAGAGACATACATAGGCTCAAAATAAAGGGATGGAGGAAGATTTACCAAGCAAATGGAGAACAAAAAAAAGCGGGGGTTGCAATCCTAGTCTCTGATAAAACAGACTTTAAACCATCAAAGATCAAAAGAGACAAAGAAGGCCATTACATAATGGTAAAGGGATCAATTCAACAGGAAGAGCTAACTATCCTAAATATATATGCACCCAATACAGGAGCACCCAGATTCATAAAGCAAGTCCTTAGAGACTTACAAAGAGACTTAGACTCCCATACAATAATAATGGGAGACTTCAACACTCCA